>NC_058416.1:48422695-48533458 GCF_002201575.2 Neomonachus schauinslandi
ATGTTGCCCAACTATCTACAGGGGACTGAGACTGCTAACCTCACTTAAAGCCCTAGCATGTGTTTTGAAGGCACCTCATTTGGATATAAGTCCAGGCTCTTTGGCCAAATTTATGATCTTGTGCAAATTGCTTAAGCTCTTCTAGTTCCAGTTTAATCTTTAGTTTATCCGTAGAAAATGGAAAGAATAACAACTTACAGGATTATGGTGACATGTAGGAATAATGTGTATAACACACATAGGACACTAATTTTGCAAATAGTAGGTGCTCAATAAACAGTAAGTATTGTTATAATTTCTTTGTAGTGTTTATACCATGGAAGGATGCTTTTGTTAAGTTTCTGAAAATGTGGTGTTCACAATTACACACACACACACACATTATCACAACTAGTTACAGTATGCACAAGAGAATAGGCAAAATGAAAAATATCAACATATCAATAGCCACTGTTTTGGGGTGAACTGCTTGTACAACCAAAAACTAAAATAAACTTAAAAAAATAACTCTAGGGTCATATTAATTTTAATTACCCCAGTGATGCCTGATGAATATATTCTCCTTATGTTCCCCTCTTCTCCTTAACAAATGTGAGCCCAGTTAGGATTTTGTGTGAGGTATTTTATGCCTTTGACTTTGATATCTTTAATTCATATATATTTGTCTAAAGAAATGTATGTTTTATGTATTTCCTTTAAAAAGGTGTTATCCCGGGGCACCTGGGTGGCTCAGTTGGTTAAGTGTCTGCCTTTGGCTCAGGTCATGATCCCAGGGTCCAGGGATTGAGCCCTGAGTTGGGCTCCCTGCTCACTGGGGAGCCTGCTTCTCCCTCTCCCTCTGCCCCTCCCGCTGCTCTTGCATACTCTCTCCCTCCCTCCCTCTCTCTCTCCCTCTCAAATAAATAAATAAAATTCTAAAATAAAAATAAAAATGGTGTTATCCTGTAAGTGTCATTCTGTAATTGGCTTATTTATTTATTTATTTACTGTTAGAGAGGGAAGTGGGGAGGGACAGGGGGAGAGGGAGAGAATCTTAAGCAGGCTCCACTCCCAGGGAAGAGTCCCACAGCTCCATCTCATGACTGTGAGAGGAATCAGAGGCTTAACCAGCTGAGCTATCCAGGCGCCCCTGTAATTGGCTTTTTTAAACAACATTGTATTTTTGAAATCTTATCATGTTGCTACATATGAACATAATTCCTTTGAACTACTATGTTTAATTATGTGAATATGCCATAATTTACTTAATTTTCCACTTCTGATGGACATTTTGTCTATTTTAATTTTTCACTCTTACAAGCAAAGCTGCAGGGAATCCTTGTCTGTCTCCTTTGCCCATGGGTGTTTCTTTAAATGAAACACTTAAAATCTGTTGGCAGAATGTCTAAGTGTAGCTATAATAGATGCTATGAATTACCCTTCGGAATGACTGTACCTCTTCTCTAGTACTTTGCCAACAGTTAATTTTATCAAATTTTAAAGTCGTTTCCAATCTGATGGGTTAAAAAATCATACTCCGGGGGCGCCTGGGTGGCTCAGTCGTTAAGCGTCTGCCTTCGGCTCAGGTCATGATCCCAGGGTCCTGGGATCGAGCCCTGCATCGGGCTCCCTGCTCCGCGGGAAGCCTGCTTCTCCCTCTCCCACTCCTCCTGCTTGTGTTCCCTCTCTCGCTGTGTCTCTTTCTGTCAGATAAATAAATAAAATCTTTAAAAAAAAAATCATACTCCGTTGAGAGTTTTTTATTTCAAAATAGAGATTTACAGCAAGTTGCAAAGGCAGTACAGAGAGATCTGTGTACCCTTCAGTCAGTTTCCCCCAATGGCTGTATCTTACAGATCTATAGGACCATATCAACGTCAGAAAATGGACATTGGTATAAAGTGTGTACAGCCTGTCATTTTACCACGCACCACACCACATAGATTCTCGCAGCATACCACAGCCAAGATACAGAACTCTTCCATCACCACAGAGATCTCCCTCTCTGCCCCTTATAGTCACACACCTGCCTCCTCCACCATCCCTAACCCCTGACCACTACTACTCTGTTCTCCATTCTATAATTATGTGTCATTTTGAAAATGTTATATAAATATAATCAGGCAGTATATGATCTTTTGAGATTGGCTTTTTTTACTCAGCAGAATACCCTTGAGATCCATCCAAGTTGTTTCTTTTATCAATTATTTGTTCCTTTTTATTGCTGAGGAGTATTACCTGGTATAGATTACCGAGGTTTGTTTAATCATTTATCCATCACGGGTCCTTCCAGTCACTTCCAGTTTGGGGCTATTGCAAATAAAGCTGCTCTAAACATCATGTACGGCTCTTTGTGCGGACACAAGTTCTCACCTCTCTGGCATAAATGCCAAGAGCACCATTGCTGGGTCATATGGTAAGGGTTTAGTTGTTGTTGTTCTTGTTTTTTAAGATTTTATTTATTTATTTGACAGAGAGAGAGAGAGAGAGCAAACAGGGGGAGTGGCAGGCAGAGGGAGAGGGAGAAGCAGGCTTCCAGCTGAGCAGAGAGCCCAACACGGGGCTCCATCCCAGGACCCTGGGATCATGACCTGAGTTGAAGGCAGACGCTTAACTGACTGAGCCACCCAGGCGCCCCAAGGATTTAGTTTAGTTTAGTTTTTGGTTTTTTTTTAAGAAACTGACACACTATTTTCCAGAGTGGTTGTACCATCGTTTTACATTCCCTCCAGCATTGTATGACAGATCCAGTTTCTCTACATTCTTGCCACTGTTTGGTTGTCAATAGGTTTTATTTTAGCTTTCCTAGCTGATGTGCAGTGATACTGTTTTGTGGGCTTAATTTTCATTTCCCTACAGGCTAGGGACATTAAATGTGTGCTTGTCTGCCATCTGTATATTTACTTTGATGAAGTGTCTTTTCATGTCATTTGCCCATTTTCTAGTCGAATTGCTAGTTTTTTTTACAGTTGAGTCTAGGTATTCTTTATATATTCTAGATATGAATTCTTATATGAGGGTGGAGTGGGTTCAGGCCCCCCAGTGTCCCAGTGATGGGGAGGAGGGGGCTTATCACCACCAGGTGGGGAGGAAAGTCCCAACTCCTTGCCTGGACTTCAGTGACACCACCCCCACGGTGGTGGAATAAAATAGAAGTAAGCGATTTGGATGTGATGTACCATTATTCCATCCTCGGGGCTTCCTATGCAGCTTCCCTTGGCCCATCACCATCCTCAGTGGCTTTCCTTTTATTTCTTTTCTCTTCCTGTGCAGTTAAGGCCCTATTTGCTTTTAGAAAAATTTAACTCCTGGTGATTTTTTTCACAGAATCTCTCCTGCCTTCCTTCCAGTTAGAGAAAAAGAAAATGGGGAACCAGGGTGGTCTCTTCCTTCACAGCTGAGTGCTATTTATCCAGAGTGTCAAGGAAGAACTTCTCCCTGGAAAGGGCATGCTTCATTTTCAGCCCTGGGTGGCATATCCCATTCCCAAAATAGGATAGAAGCAGGCACAATTAATGAGATTTTTTTGAATCATGTCTATGCATCATTTCCACAGAATTCTTTCTGGAGAGACTTTATATTGAGGCAGGCATCAATTTCCAGTCTTCCATTTCTAGACACTTTCCAAAGTTAAAGCAATGCTCCTGTATCATTTGTTGGGTTTATTTATCTATTGTCCATTCCATTTCATTAAGTGCAGGATGATAGAGGTATTGTAACCTTGTATCTGTTTTGCCAACTTTCCCCAGAAGTCACTTGAATGAAATTAAAAATGTCCTTTCAGTTACTTGTGTCTGGTATTGCTTGTGTGTAATGAAGAGAAAGCAAGCTTGCTTTTGTTGAATGACCACTACTAAGTTTTTTCTATGAACTGTGCTCTTTTTTTAAAAGATTAATTTATTTATTTGAGAGAGAGAGACAGTAGCAAGCACATGAGTGGGGGGAGGGGCAGAGGGAGAGGGAGAGAGAGAATCCTCAGGCAGACTCTGCGCTGAGCGTGGAACCCTAAAACACGGGGGTTTGATCCCAGGACCCTGAGCCACCAAGGTGCCCCTGAACTGTGCTCTTATAAACTAAGAAAATAGTTGAAATAATGAGTAATGAACCAGTATGAAATCCATTTTAAGGGTCAATTTTTATTTGCTTCTTTTGGAAGTTTTTTTTTCTCAAATTCTCTTACCAGGTTGATTAGTCACATCACATATGAACTGGGTTGCCAAGTCTTTATTTTCTTTCCTTCTTTTCTTTCTTTCTTTCTTTCCTTCTTTTCTTTCTTTCTTTTCTTTCTTTCTTTCTTTCTTTTCTTTCTTTTCTTTCTTTCTTCTTTCTTTTCCCCTCCTGTCTTTATGATCAGTTAAGTTTACCATTAGCTTCTGAGGGAAATCTGCCCCACCTTGGTATGCTCCTTTAAACTACTTCTTTTGGGAGGTATGTCTTTTTCTAGACATTTCTAGAAGTTTAAAGTTACAGGTATGAACTCACTTCTTCATGCAATTTTAACACTAATTGCCTTTTATACTTCTTCTTTCCTGAGAGCATATAGAGAGGCCCCATGTTCTCATCAGTTGCATTTCTGAAATCACTTGCTTGGCCCATCTCCTTTGGAAGGAGACCACACTTCTAAAGGTGTAGAGGAACAAAAGGATTGTTTTTAACAGGACATACTTGGCTTAAACCAACTGAACAGCCCTTACTAATGTTGCATTTTCATTGTCTGCTCTGCAGTTTTAAAATGGCAGTCCATGGGCTCAGTATGCCACTACCGAGTTCTATTCCTTCCCCTGGTTGACTTCTACCAGTCCTTAGGCTATCAGTTTAGATATGGTGTGATACGATTTCTCTGGGAAGCCTTTCCTACTCCCCAAAGCCTGGATTAGGTGCCCCTTATGGGAATCCACTCCCGGAACAGGCTGTGTTTACCCTTATTTGCATCAATTACTCTGTAGGTGATTGCCTATGTCTTATTTCCCATTGGACAGTAAGTCCAGTAAGAAAGAGACTAAACACCCAGCTCAGTGCTTGACACATAATTGCCCCTCAATGAATACGTGTTTCATGACTACATTTTTTAAGACTTAGTAACATTTCAAAAGTTTTAAAGTGCTTTGAAGTTCAACAACAGTGTATGGTTGCCAAGCTGTTTCTTATCATCCCATCCTTTGTGGCTTATTAGGAGGGATACATACACGTGTTCAGTTCACAAAACTATGACTGAGTAGGCCAAATTTTTAATGGAGTTTGATAAAACACTTAAGCTACCTTACAGTTTGGACCAGCTGAGAAGCCACAGGTTTCATCACACTATTATTAATGTGTTTGTTGCGTGTGTTTTTTTTTAAACCATTACTCTATCACCATTCGGCCCTTTGCAGAATTCATCAAAGGCACAGTCTTTGCCCTGAGGCTTTGGAGTTTATCATTCCACTGCCTGTCATCCATCTGTGAAGCAAGGGCAATACACACCTACCTCATAAGGGTGTTGAAAATTAATTAGGCAATGGTCAGCTGTCTTCAATATGAGAGCAGGGTGTAAGTGCACGTGTTCTGTGTCTCTTTTAATTACACCCCCTGTGCAAGCGAGGTAGCTAAGACCCCAGAGCATTTGGATTTGCAAGAGCTTTGAATGCAGTACAAAGCTTGTTGACCCAATATAAAGTATCAATAGGAGGCATTAAAATGTCAGCACCTTTTCAGGGATTTTGTTCATTAAAACGCCTGCAAAGGAGTACGCTGAGTAAGTGACTGTGGGCGAAGTCATAGCCCAAGCATTAGAGAAAACAAGAGCCTCCAGAGAGCTCCAGGAGTACAAGGAACAAGCATTTTAAATGGTGGGTGAAGTGGTGAGAGGGGACCCTGGGAGAACTCTGGATTTGCCCGGCACTCCTGCCCCCCAAAGCCACAGTAGATCAACTTGACACTTCCCGGCTCTAATTTTCTTGCTCCTTGTTTTGATTTCACGGCATTCCCAATTATGCAGCTGCCAGGAAAGAAAGCAGTGGAATTGCAATATAGAAAGACCAGGCCACTTCTTTTAGGACTAGACATTTCTGCACAAAGAGCCAACGGGTCACATCTTCTGCCGGTTTGGAGATGCTTCCAGGACAACCAAGCACGGTCGTGAGGCCGTTCAGCCTCGTTGGCTTCCCTCTTTCCTCAATGGCCATGCGGTTTCTCAGCTGCCTGGGGGATCATCTATAATAGGCCATTTTATTTGGTAAATGTTTTCCTACTTACTGAAGAGTGTTCATTATTAATGACCAGAAAGGGAACTCCTGCCTCCTATGGCAGAAGTTGATACATTTGCTTTGTATAATTGCCTTGTATAGTTAGCCATGTGGTCGTTCAGCTAAAATAAATTGCCTTCTTCCCATAAGAGTCTCCCTGAGTGTCACGGGAGAGCTAGAGGGAAGTTGGCTGCTGAGACTAATCTCTTAGCTAACGCAATAGACGAGTCCAGAAACAGAAGGCAGATGGCAAGTTCGAGATGAATAGCATTTTTTAATGCCTTCAAAATAGCTCTGTCTGTAAACGGCTTTGCTGAATGACAACACATAATGTGATTTAATCTATCTATTGCTACATTGTCAGACCTTCTGAGAACTGTTCTCTGGTTCATCTGTTAAAACAAAAACTTGTCTTACTTCAAAGTGGGGGATGTAGAATGATAGGAATGTAAAAGGCCAGTAGAGTAGAAGGGTAAGAAGAAAACCCTACAATTATTTGCAAATAAATGGCAGATATCCTTCCCGGGGAACCATCACTTGAAGTTTGGCGTTTGAAGAAAGTAACTCCATGTTGAGATTTAAGAGCAGAAGCTGAACTCTGAACTCTGAAGTGAAAGAGGCCCAAGGTCTAGGAGAAAAGGTCATCATAAAGATAGTAGACCCTAGTCTGGCTCCAATTAGTAAGAATTCACATTGTTCTGATGAGATTAACCCTTGGCCATCCAAGCCATTGATTTGGGAAATGGTACAGATGAGGACATGAGGCCTCTCTGCTTGCTCTCGGGAAAGGAGTATGAAAGGTAACTGGTGCTAAAATTAGTGAAGAAATAAGTTCATACCTCTAATTTTAAATTTCTAGAAATGTCTAGGAAAAGGCCTACTTCCCACAAGAAGCAGGTTGAGAAGAGCATCCTCGAGTGTTGAAATAGAAATTGCTAGTGTTTTTTGTTTTGTTTTGTTTTTTTACAAACTGGAGGATACACTTACCCTGAAATTAAAGGATGAGAATTATGAAAGAACAAATAGTTGCAGACCAGTCACGGAGGAATAGGACCACGGCCAGACGTTTCTTACCCTCTGTTCTGACAGTGGAAGTGAAATGATGCAGAAAGCTGCTCTTTCTTACTCTGTGTTGCATCAGTCTTGCGAAGTGCACACAGGTGCTAGTAATCAGTGACCACTTGAAATTTATGCTTGTTGTTTTAATAAAGCATTATATTTGGATTGGGATCATTTACTCTCTCTCTTTATCTCTTTCACTCAAATCTGAAATAAGCCTGGCTTGTTTGCCCAAATTATTCAATTCAATTTTATAGCTGTTTATTGATTTCCTGCAATACTCAAGGCATTTGTATACACTGACCATACTTTACAAGCCCCAAATTGGGTCAAAAGTACTTATTTGTATGGTGCAATAAAATATGTGAAATTGAGACTATCTTCCAAAATTCCAAATTATAAGCCTGATGCCAGGAAAAATAAGAAAGTTCCTCAAGAGTTTGCATGCAAAGGAATTAAATAATTGCAAAAATAAGTATAGAAGGCAGAGTAAGAGAGGTGGCCCAACAAGGCACAAGTAAGGCTGTGTGGCTGTCTGACATTCAGAGTCCCGGGTCCACCACTCATTAATCGCATGACACTGGGTAGGTCGCTGGGCCCCAGCAAGGCCTGGTCTCCACTCTAAAGTGGAGATAATCATATCCAGTCAATACATGTGTTGTGAGGATGGAACATCTTGGAATGGTGCCTTTCGTGCAATAAAATGTTTGAAATGCATCATGGATTCAAAGGAAGAAGTGACATTAGAGTGGGGAAAGGTGGACAAGGAAAGGATACTATTTTTCAGGGTGGTGTTGGAGATGTCTGGGGAGGCAGTAAGGAGGAAGATGCGCTACAGAGAAAGGAACTATGTCTGCCCAGAGAAGAGTCAGTCATGCTTCCAATGTTCTGACACCATTTAGGGTGTTCTAGAACAAACACCTACTCAGTGGAGGAGAGCAACCGGAAAGAGAAAGAGGGCCAAGAACACAATCTTGGGCAATGCCAAGATGTAAGAGGAGGAAGTACAGGCAGCGACAACAGAGTGAAAGTGGTATGAGTTTAGAGAAAACCTGCAAGAGAACAGTGTCACAGAAGCCAAGAGAGGAAAGAGTATCAAACAGGGGCAGGGGGGTCCAGTGCCTCAGTGAAACAGAAGAGAAGGAAAACCAAGAGGAGGCCAGTGAATTTAGTAATTAAGTGGCAAATGATAGTCTTAAATGGTGATTCTATAACAAAATTATACTTGCATTGATGCATCTGTGTCATGTGACTTGCTTTGGCCAATGGAACAGGACAAAACTTGACACAAGTAGAGCTCATGAAAGCACTTGTCTGTTTTTGCTTTCTCTCTTGCTTCTCCCTGATTGCATGTCCAGGCTAGCTTGCTGAAAGATGCGGGAGCCACAAGGAGGAGAGCAGAGTCATCCTGGACAAGGCCATCCTACTAGCCAGCCCCCAGCCATCTTGCCAGCTAACCACAGGTACACGAACAAGCCCAGGTGAGATTAACTGAACCTGACCCACACCAGCAGAGCTGCCCACTTGGCCGATAGAACTTATATAAATTAATAAGTGGGTTTTTTTTTTTTTAAGTCACTAAGCTTTGGCATAGTTTGTTACACAGCAATAACTAGCTGCCATACCGCCAGCCAAACCGATGTGCAAAGTGCTGAGCCAACTGATGCCTCACCAGTACTGTCTGAAACCGTCCTCCTCAACACTTGCTACAGATTAAACTATGTGAAATTGTTGATATTTGCTTATTCCTGACCTGTAAACATGGCAACTTCATATACTCCAACTTAATATTCTTTTTTTTTTCCCCATTTTAATCATTCTTGGGCGTATGTAACAGTATCAAATTGGGGGCGCCTGGGTGGCTCAGTCGGTTAAGCATCTGCCTTCCACTCAGGTCATGGTCCCAGGGATGGAGCCTCACATCAAGCTCCCTGCCCAGCAGGGAGTCTGCTTCTCCCTCTGCCTCTGCCCCTCTCCCCCACTGGTGCTCTCTCTCTTGCTTGCTCTCTCTCAAGTAAATAAATGAAGATCTTTTATTTTTTTTTATTTTATTTTATTTTATTTATTTTTTTTTTTTTTTAAAGATTTTATTTATTTATTCATGAGAGATAGAGAGAGAGAGAGGCAGAGGGAGAAGCAGGCTCCCCGCAGAGCAGGGAGCCCGATGCGGGACTCGATCCCAGGACCCTGGGATCATGACCTGAGCCGAAGGCAGACGCTTAACCGACTGAGCCACCCAGGCGTCCCTTTATTTTATTTTTTTAAAGATTTTATTTATTTATTTGAGAGAGAGAGAATGAGAGACAGAGAGCACGAGAGGGAAGAGGGTCAGAGGGAGAAGTAGACCCCCCGCTGAGCAGGGAGCCCGATGTGGGACTCGATCCCGGGACTCCAGGACCATGACCTGAGCCGAAGGCAGTCGCTTAACCAACTGAGCCACCCAGGCGCCCTTTTTTTTTTTTTTTTTTTAAAGATTTTACTTATTTATTTGACACAGAGAGAGAGACTGCGAGAGAGGGAACACAAGCAAGGGGAGTGGGTGAGGGAGAAGCAGGCTTCCCACCGAGCAGGGAACCCGATGTGGGGCTCGATCCCAGAACCCTGGGATCATGACCTGAGCCGAAGGTAGACGCTTAACAACTGAGCCACCCAGGCGCCCCAATGAAGATCTTTTAAAAAAACAGTATCAAATTGTACATTTAATTTGAGTTTTCCTAATAACTAAAGATGTTGAGCACCCTTTCCTATGTTAACTAGCTAGTAGTATATCCTCTTTTGTGAAATACCTGTTCCAGGTTTTTGTCCATTTTCCTATTGGATTAACTGCCTTTTTGCCATATTTATAGAAATGAATACACACACATACACACACACACTGGATATGAGCCCTTTACTAGATATACGTATTGCAGATATCTTGTCTTATTTTGTGATTTTCCTTTTCATTTTCTTAATGGTACCCTTTGATGAACAGAAACTCCTAATTTTAATGCAATTCAGTGTACCCATTTTTAACCTTCATGTTTGTCAGTGCTCCTTTGCCCACCCAAGGTCATGAAGATATTCTTCTGTTTTTTCTTTTAAAAACTTTGTTGTCCCAATTAAGAAATGGGCAGAAGACATGAACAGACATTTCTCCAAAGCCAACAGACACAAAAAAACACTCAGTATCACTCGGCATCAGGAAATACAAATCAAAGCCACAATGAGATACCACCTCACACCGGTCAAAATGGCTAAAATTAACAAGTCAGGAAATAATAGATGTTGGCAAAGATGTGGAGAAAGGGGAACCCTTTTACACTGTTGGTGGGAATGCAAGCTGGTGCAGCCACTCTGGAAAACAGTATAGAGTATCCTCAAAAAATTGAAAATAGAGCTATGCTATGACCCAGCAATTGCACTACTGGGTATTTATCCAAACTATATGAACATAGTAAATCGAAGGGGTACCTGAGCCCTAATGCTTATAGCAACAATGTCCACAATAGCCAAACTATGGAAAGAGCTCAGATATCCATTGACAGATGAATGGATAATATACAATGGAATATTACTCAGCCATCAAAAAAAATGAAATCTTGCCATTTGCAATGACGTGGATGGAACTAGAGGGTATTATGCTAAGCAAAATAAGTCAATCAGAGAAAGACAATTATCGTATGACCTCATTGATATGTGGAGTTTAAGAAACAAAACAGAGGATCATAGAGGAAAAAATAAAACAAGACGAAACCAGAGAGGGAGACAAACCACAGGAGACTCTTAATCATAGGAAACAAACTGAGGGTTGCTGGAGGGTGGGGTGGGGAGATGGGGTAACTGGGTGATGGACATTAAGGAGGGCAGGTGATGTAATGAGCACTGGGTGTTATATAAGACTGATGAATCACTGACCTCTACTCTGAAACCAATAGTACATTATATGTTAATTAATTGAATTTAAATTAAAAAAATAAAATAGAAATTTTCATCATCCTAAAAAAGATACACACACACACATATATATATAATAAAATAAAATAAAAACTTTGTTGTTTACCTCTCATATTGAGATCAATGATCCACCTGGAATTGATTTTTTTAAAGTATGGTATGAGGGAGGGGTCAAGATTCACATTTGTCCCAGATGAGTTTCCACTGTCCCGGACATTTATTGGAAAGGCAGTGAGTTACAGAGCTTGGCTTTCACAGCTTTCATTGGGAGGCAACACATGTTGCCTGAGCTAGTCCCAACTCTGCCACCAGCTCACTGGCTCTGTGACTTTGGGCAGGTCACAAGAGCTGTCTCCATTTGCCCAAATGTAAAATGATGTTAGATTAGTTAATCTCCTTCATTCCTCCCAGCAGCGTGGGATCTGGCAGAAGTGACATAACACTCCAACTCTGTGTGGTATGATTAGTTCTGGAACTTCCGGGAACATATTTAATGTATCTTAATGTATCTGAGTCCCAATTTCCTTACCTCTAAGATGGGAACAATCATACCCATATGCAGGGCTCTTGTAAGAATAAGAAAAAAACGTATGAGACATTCTGTACTTGGTATATGATATTTTTCAACACAAGGTACCCCCTGTTGTTGCTGTTCACAGTCATGCTGGAGACATCAGATGGAATTTGGTTTATTTAATTTTAGTAAAAATTAAGTCGGTGCCTCTAAACTTAACTAGTAAGAGAAGTTTGCCTACAAGTTTGTTTGGCAATACAGCAAACTAGCTCTGTGATGAGAATCTGGATTTTGCCTCATTCTCTTCATTCCTAAGAGATGTTACATAGGAAAGAAAGCTAGAAAGAAAGAAAATTCACACGGGTATAAAAAACAGCTTTCTTGAAATTGCTTCCCATTATCCTTGAACTCAAAAGTTTATCCTAAACATTGGTGGAGTCCGGGACAGGACAGGATGCCATGATACTTGTCTGTGATGAAGTACGTGGTAAGTCATCAAGTTTCTACAAAGAGATGATGCAGGACTTTCCTGGTTCCCTGATTCCACCCCCATTAAAAGAAGCATCCCTCCATCATTCTCATCTCCTTACCATTACCTGACAGATTTCCCTGCTTTTTGGTATCATCCATCTCCCTCAACTAGAACATGATCTCCATGGGAACAAGAGCTTTGTTTAATTTACTGTGTATTTTCAGCACCTAGAAGAAAGCCAGGCACATAGCACACATTCAATAAATATTGTTGAATAAATGAATGAGGACAAAATGAGAGTCATATCAAAATATATATCAAAAGTCTTAGCAAAAACAAAACAGAAGTCATAGCAACATTCAATTAGGTCCATGCTATATTTAATGTAACTGGAAATCAATAATATATTCTGGCTACAATACCTCTGTCAATCCCAAACTCCAATTATTGTAGATGTTCAGTAATAACATTACCACAAAAATATTAGCCCTGTTAATAATCAACACATTTTTCTCAAGTGCACCTTTGGGAAATATGAAAAGGAAATTGATATTTCCCACACACATAGGCTGTAATTGTTGGGTTCTTTTTTTTTTTTTAAGAACTATTTAATTAATATGGTTACTGAAAATTGTTCAAAAATGTTTTTCTTTTCTTTAAATAAAAACAGACCTGGGAATCATGTTTTTACTATAAACAGTAAGTTTTATATGTTGACTATTAAAAAGTTGTTCAATTTTTCCTTTACCAAAATAAATTGTTAATTAAGATAGACAAAAACCAGGAAACATTGAAGTTAGTCATTTAATTTCCTTACTAATTCAGAGCTGCCTGGAGTCATTTCCTGCAGGAATTTCACGTCTTCCCATTGAAGTGTTCCAGCAACTGGTAACGAAATCATCAGCTCAGGCTGTGGGTGATACTCCAGACTCAAATTACAAATCAGGTGGGGTTTTTTGGGTTTTGGTGGGTTGTTTTTTTTTATATTAATGATGGAGCCAGATCAACTTTAGAAATAAATCTAGACACCTTCTAGAATGATGTTTCTGCATTACCCTAAAGCAGCAGTTTGGTCTAGTGGGAGAAACTGAAGACAAAGAAACCTAACTGCGAGATTTGGCTCAGCCACTAATTAATTGTATGACCTTAGCTTTCACCTCCTGTGCCCTAACAGCCTTGTCTACGTGAGCGTGAGCGCAATAACTTAAATTTTACCTAACCAAGTTGTTTTGAAGATGGAAGGAATGGTAGCCAAATTCTGAATGTAGCTATTTCGGTTGCTACACATGACTCCAAATATAACAATAAGCTTGTAATAGTCTTAAGCTTAGAGAACTTGTCTTACACTTCGTTGGGTCTAACCTTGGCCAGTGCAGTATATGACTGAGAAATCAACGTCTTTTGCAGTATTATGAGAAAATTGATCCTTGGCATTATAGATCTAAAGTGTACAAGCTTTGTCCTCATTCCTCAGTTGTCTATTTACTTGGGAAACAGAAGCCAGTAAGTTAATCACACTATTTATTTTGTAAAGAATGGCAGGAGATTTGACCAAACATGTACAGCACTATGTTGCTGAATTTGGGGTGGGGTGAGGGGGAGGGTGCAACCAAAGGTACATCCTTTTCTTGTCCAAATGTTTTCCTGACTAAACCCCTCCATTGAACAAGGAAGGGCACCGGTAATAAGTCATATTTTAAGAATTTGTTTTGTTTATTTCCCAATCAGAAGGAATAAAGAAGTCTGCATATTTCCCATTTTGGGTGAGGGCATACTGACTTTTGGAGAACTTGAATCAGTAAGCTGAAGGAAAAGTTCAAACTCCAATCTCAGAAGAACTCGGCTGTGCATCTTAAACTATGGGTTTGTAGATTCTTCTGCCTTATGGGTTCCCTCCACTCTCTGCTGTCCTTGACAGCTTGCCCCAAAGCTGAGGACTGGGGAAGTCAATGGGCTTCTGAATGAAGACATTGTCTGACCAGTAGAATAGAAGAGCACGAAACACATATTGTTCAACTCTTTTGAATATCTTACATTTATTGAGAACTATGATTAAGTTGTGTATTTTCATCAGTAAAGCACTTCTTTGATTGTGGACATGAAGCTGAGTTTTAGCTAACAGTAACAACACCTGCACTTAGTGGTTCAAAAAACACCCCACAGGCATGATTACTGAGCATATGACGAATTGTGGGTGTATAGAAATATAGAACATTGGAGTGTGATATTCTGTACAACAATTGTTTTAATTTAACAGTAAACTAAACAAATGAATGTAAGTGTTGTGTTCAGGTTCCGGAGTCAGACTTTATGTGTTGAAATTCTATATATATACGATGGATTTGAAAATGTTATTGAATTTCTCTGAGACCTAATTTCCCCATCTGTAAAATCATGATAACAATAGCATCTTTCTCAAGCAGCGAATATGGGAATTAAATGGGACAGTCTAGATACAGAAAAGTGCTTGACACATAGTAACTAGTCTGTAAATCTTAGCTATTAATATTATTATCATCATTGTCATTTGGATGACCACCATACAACAAGGCATTGCCCCATGATTCATAGTATCTGTATTTAAGGCCGTGTCGATGCCAAGAAGTACGTTCATCGTCACAGGTAAATAAGAAAGGAAGAGAGGTTGGAGTTAGTACATAAATGATGTATTCGGGCCAAGTGAAGTGCAAAGGACATGGTGCTTTATTGTACACACAGTGGTTTCCGAGTGGTTTGGGTGGGAAATGGAGCAGTCGCACAGCAAACCTATGTAGCGGCGGGCTGAACTGCAAAGAGCCTGCATTATCGGTATCATATTCCCATCCTGAATAGCAATTTAGTTTGAGCCAAACAGCATCATCTGTTGTAATAATGTTAATTGGAATGTATTGAGTTCATTTGCATTTAGTTGTAAACTGTTTTAGTTTCATGGGTGCATTAGAGATATGAACACAAGGAGTTTATGCTTTGTTTTATACTCAAACACATTTCATACTTAAAAGTTTTCTTTGAGATTTTATTTATTTATTTGACAGAGAGAGAGATAGCAAGAGCAGGAACACAAGCAGGGGGAGTGGGAGAGGGAGAAGCAGGCTTCCTGCCGAGCAGGGAGCCCGACATGGGACTCTATCCCAGGACCCTGGGATCATGACCTGAGCCGAAGGCAGACGCTTAATGACTGAGCCACCCAGGCGCCCTGTACTTAAAAGTTTTAAACCAACACTAAAGGTGCACAAATTTCTTTTTCTTTAAGGCATCTCTACCTGATTCAATCTTGAGAAACCCTCATGTTTGTTAGAGTGGGCTGTAAGTAATGTTGGGGCAATGCCTGACTGTATGATTCTAATATATTTGCAAGTGCCCACTGTGTACAGGGAGCCTGCTGGGCACAAACAGTGATAAAATGTGGACTGTGTCTAGTTAGGAAAGATAGGAGTGTATGGGGGGGGAGGGTATGTGTGTGTAAGAGAGAGAGATCACTACCAATATAGGTGGCACTGGGTATCCAGTGAACAGTACAGAAGCTACCCTAAGAATTCCAGAGAGGGTCTGACTGCAGGTGGCTGAGGTATGGTTTTGTGGGGACAAGGGACTTGAGGTAAGTGAAGATGGTAGAAAGCATTCCAGTTTTAGGAAATAGGTGTCTGAAAGTAAGGCATAGTGTAAACAAAGGAGGCAGCTATTTTAGTTATTTTCAGTTGTTTATGGCTTAATTTAGAGCAAAATATTAACATAAATAAAACTTTCCTAAAACAAGCAATATATTCTATCGTGGTCAGAAGTTCACATTTTGTTTCTACAGCGGCTATGACATACTTCTGTGTGCCTCTCTTGGAAACTTCCACATAGCCTGGAATCACGGTATCTCCCTCATTTTTATTGGTGAACGTTGCCCTAAACTGGCACCATAGTGATTTAATTGACCTTTTAAGTGGGTTCTCGAATGCCAGTGTTTGCTAAATTAGGCAGAGGGGCTTTGTCCCTGAAAGGGAGTTAGGGATTCTTTGTCTCAGATTAATGTAAAAACAGGTAAAATTTTATTCACGTTTAATGTTTCTCTTTACATGTTTTTCTGATACCTATGGTGCCTACTATTGCTTATCTGCTAGCAAATTCCAGCAGATAACAAGTTAATTATTAATTAGCAAACAAATATTAGTGGAAACTCATAAAGAGCCAATTACATCGAACTGATATGTGTGTTTGCATGTCCATGTTAATAATTTCATAATATGGTCATATTTCTTGCAATCATTTTTTCTACTTATGTTTTGGAATTAAATATATCAGAATGACGTGGTATTCTGCAATGCGTGTGGTGCTCTCTGTAAAGAGCTCAATGATTTCCAGAAGCTCCTTCACCTAAATTTTGAGAACCAGAGTCTAAGAGATAACATACTTCAACTTTAAATGGAATGGTACACATGTGAATTTAAACTCGGTGTCACAGATGTGTTTACCAAAATGCTGAAACATTGTGCAGCGTAAACCATGCCCTACATCAGATCACGGATAAGGAACTGGCAAAGCAGATCACAGTGGTAGAGTGGCTCTGTCCAAGCATGCAGAAAGTCAGCTAAATGGAGACAGTTGTCTGATTTACAACAAAAAAGATGTTTAAACACAAAGGTGACACATAAGTCAAAACCTAATTGGAGATCGGATTTATGTAGTTGTAGGAGACACTATGTGTGCCTATCCGATGCTCTTTAAAGTACATTTCACACAGTCCCAGCATTGTGCCCAGTTGCTGATGGAGGTACACTTACTGGCTTTCTTCTCTTTCTGGACTCACTTCCTCACGGCACTTCCTGAGATCACCCTCTGAATACACATCCTGCATACAAATCCTTGTCTCAGGCTCTGCGTTTTGAAGAATTCAGGATATTAGTGTACCTAACAAATACCTCATTGATCCCTGGAGTCATGCAAGGGTAAGTAATAATAAATAAGTGCCTGTTAAAATACTATAGGTATCATTATTAGAGCTTACTATGTGCCAGCCATTGTACTGAAAGTTCTCCCTACCATATCGTATTTAATCCTCACAACAATCTTATGAATTACATATTATTCATATTATTTTTAAGATAATAAACTAAAGCTTCAGAGGGTTAGATCGCTTATTCAAGGTTACTAGTAAATGACAGGTCAGGGACTCAAACCCAAATCCTTTGTGTTTTTTCTATAAAGTCATGCAAAAGTGTGGTTTAGTCATTCAGATCATAATTTTAACAAAACTACAAACCCAAAGAAGCATCTTTGTAATGAGTATAGAAGTAATAAGAGAAAGAAAGAACCCTGTGTGATTGTGTCCAGCCTCTAGATGAGCTGTTCTCAATGTGCATTGCCTTCTCAAAGGAAACAGAAGTGAAGCAGTTACACAGTATTTTTTAAACATCAAAATTAAAATAAAATAAAATAAAAACATATTTTATTTTTATCCCAGGCATCTCAATTCTTTGCTTTAGATCATAAAGCTTTGTCATTGAAGAATCTGGTTTCTGAAGTATGCCAGTTCTCAAACAAGTAGTGGTCTGGAATCCAAGACCCTTCTTTGGCTCAGCCCTTGGGCTCCTCAGCCCCCCCGGTGGCTCTGCTGACTGATCTCACCTGCTGACCCAGGACTGAAGTGGAAGAGTCGAGGGACACCAGCTCTTGCCCCCTTGCCATCCCTCCTCATTCAGAGCAGAGCCTCTAACCTTCGTGATGCCCCTGCTGCCTTAGTACCCTCATCCAGAAGTAAGTGGGGTTCCTGTGATCTCTGGTCTCGCTGAATTTCTCTAGAAATCCCTCAAGTTTTTCTTCAATTTCCTTATTTCACAAATGAGACAGGAACACGTTTTTACTGGAAGTGATAAACAAGTATACAGAATAAAGTATGGCAAGGCGCCCACACCATTCCACTCTAGAACAATTGTGGTTTAGTGGGTATCATTCCAGTCCAGGCAAGAAACCTTTGTGTCTTGGTGGCATGATATCATGGAGCCCCCAGGATTTACCAGGTTCCAGAGTGTGGAATTATCTTCCATGTGTTTGGGCGAAATGGAGCCTCTGACAAAAGAGAAAGTGAGTTACTAATTGGATTTATGGCCATTACTCCCTGAGCAGCCCTCTGCCCTCGGTAATCTCCATAGCATTTCAGATAGAATCTCTCTCTGCAAAAGATCCAGAAGACTCTGTAAGGAGAAAGCTGGCACATCTCCTGCTCACCCAATAAAAAGTCAGATTGTTATTAAACAGTCCCTGAGGCTACTGTGATTTACATTCATTTTAATGGTTCTCTTTGTAGAGTAGTCCCTTTAATGGGGGATGCCCTCCGGTTCCTATTGGTTGCATTTAAAATAAATATTACACCATCTCCAGCTGTCCAGCTCTCCTTTCATGCTTTGACCTGCAGCAGAAAGTACAGAGACTTGATATTTCCCCCTGAGAAGCTCTCGCATGTCCAAGGATGCTCAACACCATTATTTGTGTAGCAGAGAGGTAGAGGTGGAGGTGGGGAAATGCAGATGTACACCAAAGAATACAACATAGCTCTTGGAAGCAATGAACTAGATGGACAGAAAGCCACATACGGAGAAATTAAAATCTTTAAACAAAAAAGAGGAAATAAAATAAAATGTATAGCACACTGCTAGGTATACAATCTAGCGCACATTTCTATGTAAAATGAGGCTACACGTATATTTTCAAGTACACGTACCCAAGGACGTGTGCCAAACAGAGGAGTGTGGTGTCTTTAGGGCAGAAAGCAATGGGGATGGGAGAAAAAGAGAAAAATTCAAAGCTAAAACAGACACAGCTCTTACAAGGGATGATGAATTAGCTGGATGCTAAAACTTAATGCTTTGCTCCTGAGAGGTGGTAAACAAGTAAATAATGGAAACCACAAAATCACCTTTTACTTGGCTTTAAGTTAAATCTCACCACATGCGAGCATTTATAGACCTCCTTCTGATTAAGTTAAATCTCACCACCAGCAAGCATTTATAGACTTCCTTCTGAGCACAGGACATGATACAAGTTCTGCTCTGTGACCATGGACAAGTCACTGTGCCTCTCTGGACCTCAGTTTCTTCAGTGGTAAAAATAACAAAAAGAAAGGGGAAAGGAGCTCTCCTACTGCCTAGGTTACCATGCGCTATGGTTTGTAAGATTGAAACAAGGTAATATCTGAGGCCGAGCATGCATGGGCACTGGGGGAGCACCCGTCATTTTCCTCTGTGGAGAGTGGGAGCACAATCGGACCTGAGCAGGGAATCGCACAAAGCCCTTGGACATTTGTTCCTAACTCCCCTCCGGGGCTCCAAGAACCAGACGCAGGTGTTCATACAATGTTCGACTGTTATCTGTTCTTGTACAGGAGACAGGGAGATCTCACTACAACACGTCACCCCACGGGCTGCCAGAATTAATTTGCAGAACTAGCACAGGAGCACCTCAACTCTTCACCCTCCACTGCAAAGGTGCGGGCTCGGTCAAAGCCGACTACCCACACTTAGGCTGGGCCATTCTTCAGACTGTAAGGTACACCCTCCTAAGACCTGAGGTCCAAGGTCAACTCCTAAAGAGAGGGCAGCGTAGTCACCGCTAAGGTTGCTGACCCCAGGCCCTTGAGCTCTCTGTCCCTGCCCCAATCCAAAGAAGTTCCTAAAGCCTTGTTCCATATGCTAGAGAAGAAAGCATTGCACTGTGTCTGTCCTTCAACAGAAGAAATAGGCCATAAGAGCCCGAGAGAATATTCTCTCCCATAGGCTGAGCAATCAAGGTTTCCTTTGCAAACAAACACCAGGAAAACTAGCAGAGCAGGAAGCTGGATTGGGCCCAGTGTCCTGGTCGACAAGGATCCAGCCGGCTCAGAGCCCGGCCTCTTCAGCTACAGCGGGCTGGGGGCGTTTGGATGCATTCGGGGAAGGAGCACCTGAAGGAAGCATGGGAGTTTTTGTGCCCAGGACGTGTGAGTTCTGCCCTAGAGGTCCCCTGGAGGGCTTCTGGCAGTGTCTGGGCAAAGGGGTCCACGGAAGAAGCATGAGAACCCCCCAAACGGTCTCCAGCCTCAGGCTTGACTTCTGGTGGATTTTAGAAATTCTCTTAAGTTCAACCTTAAGCCCCCCTCACCCCCCCACCAATTGCTATGAAAATGTAAGAAGACAATAGAGAGCTCAATCACACGATTTTCTTTCTTTCCTCCTTTACATGTGACATTCCCAGAGTTTCAAGGGACCAGGAATGAGAAGTCCTCCCCCACGTGGGGTGTCCGCCGTCTTCCAGCAGCGTCTCCTAGTTTGACCAGTTAATCCTGTGGTGCAAGAGAAAGCGTTTGGTTCTTCCTCTGACATATGTAGGGTACCCAGAAGCCATCAGACGAAAGCTGACCATGAACCCCAGGGAGATCCACTTCAAAAGAATAATGTGCTCTCCCAGGCCTCCTCACCAAGGGGTATCAACTTGCCCCTACTTCCTGATGTCCTCCAGAGACTTCAGACTTCAAAGTCCTACCGAAAGTCCCGTTTCTGCACTCTATAACAAAAATAAGGTCGGGTACGCCGGCCTTGATGAGGTCATTTCAGGGAGTCAGTCTCTACCCGGGCCCAGAAGCTCTTGCAGTTTGGAACCATGTTTTCATTTGTACTTGTCACGTCCTCCTGGCAGCCACCCTGGTTTTCTTAGGGAAATGTTAACAGACTCCATGAGGCGTTGGTTTTCATACCCTGCCATGGGGAGAGGGCATGGAAATGGAAGGAGTCAGCATTTGCCAAGTGCCTACTGTGAGCCAGGTGGGGGGGTGGGGAGGCATCTTTGAGCTGGATGAGCCTCGGGCACCCCCCAGGACCTTGCCCTCCAGCAAAGACATTGGAAAAATACAGCCAGGAATTGCCAAGCAGGAGAGTTTTGTGTACCATGAATGGATTCTCTAAATGTTTTTTGAGCATTTACTGTGTCCCCATTTCTGTGCGATGGTACGAAAGATATTTAAGAAATAGCCCCTGCCCCAGATGAGCTCAGACTCTGACGGGGAAACCAACATTTAAAAAAATAAAATGCAAATTAATTGTAGTCATAAAAGTGTGTATACTCAGAGCCACAATGCTAGGGGATCTTTCAAGTGGATGGGAGGTTTTCTAAATACAGCTCCAATTTCCTTAGAATTTAGAAATCGTACATCCTGCTTCTGGTATCATATTGTCTGTCACCTTAAATCTTTATGTTGTTGAGAGTTTGGAGATTCTTCTGTGTTTTCATGTATGTCTAGAGTGTGAAAATAAAAAGATTCTAAAGATCTTCAGAAAGAAGAAGTATGCTAGGAAGTCAGTTGATGATGGAAAAGAAAGGTTGAGGGCCTCACTCATTAGAGAGGAAAGCTTCTATAAAGTTAATTAAAATATATGGGAGTAACTGGGCAAAGAACAGACAATTCAGTGGAATGTCTCATCCAAAAGCCTTCTCAAATATATTTAGTAGCTTCGTATATGGAAAAATTTGCAACTCAAATCAGTGATGAAAGGCAGGGTCATTCAATAAATGGTGTTGAATGCCATTTGCAAAGATATCTATTTTGTAAATGGATTAGCATTTGCAGAACTATGACACATCTCTCCCACCCTATGTCAAATTAACTCCAGATGGACTAATAATTTAAATATTTGTAAAAGAAATGCTCAAATTTCTAGAATAAAATACAACCTGAGCGAAGGATTTCCTAAGAAGGATTACAAGGGAAGAGGGCTTAAGGATAGTGCTGATAGATGATGTTCCACATAAGAAGGGATGTACAATGTCACTGCCTTCCATTGCTTGGAAGCCAAGGGCAAGACGATGTCAGTGAAACACCAGGCAGTTGGAGGGGTGAGGGTGTGTAAGCATGGACATGTTGGGTGTCTTTCTTTTTCAAAGATGATTATTTTTATTGAATAATAAAAAACAGACACATCTTTTTTACAACACATGTCTGGGAACTCAACCTTCAAAGTATTTTTCATTTAATGGGGCACCTGGGTGGCTCAGTCGGTTAAGCGACTGCCTTTGGCTCAGGTCATGATCCTGGAGTCCCGGGATCGAGTCCTGCATCAGGCTCCCTGCTCGGCGGGGGGTCTGCTTCTCCCTCTGACCCTCCTCCCTCTCATGCTCTCTGTCTCTCATTCTCTGTCTCGCAAATAAATAAAATCTTTAAAAAAAAAAAAAGTATTTTTCATTTAAGTAACCCCCAAAACAAACAATAACTAAAAGCAATATGTCTGCCAAGTTAATAATGCTTTTTCACATACATTATGATGCTATTTTTTCAAAATAACCCAATGAAGTAAATGCTTTCATTTTGTCGACGTTTGATTAATGAGGATATGGGGACTCAGAGTGGCTTGTCCAAGAGCATGCAGCGAAGAGGAAGCAGAATGCTGAACCGTCTCCAAATATCCACGTTCCAGGTGACACCACAGCTGCTGCACCGTTAAGTTTGTGTAGACGCTTCTTCCGCCCTGGGCCTGGAAGGGGGATGTGGCTGGGGCTTCTCTGGCCTCGCTATGTCTGCCATTTTCCATTTTCAGAGTCTGTTGACCATAATCTTGCTGCTTAAATGTACTTGTGCTTGTATCTGATCCTTGGCACCCAGCTTCCTGGACAGAAATAAAACTGGATTCGTGGGTATGTTTTGGAAGTGGCCGGAACTGGTGAACAGAATAGTCCTTATGATGCAGTATGCCGTAGGGTAATGGCCTTCAGCATCCTCTTCGTGTAGTAGCTTAGAAAAACATCCCTATTTAATTGCTATCAGATTTCAGTATGAAAAAAGGACTATCTGCAGAAAATAATGGAATGAATGATTAACCCTTTTATCTCTGAACACTGAGATAAATTTCCAGCTGCTGTTCTTTATTTTTGTTATTGGACCAGTGTCCTGTATAAACAGGATGTAACCAACCGTATAATGCTCAAAGAGTTTAATATGCCTGTAACAATCAACCTCGGTGCTGTCACCACAGTGTTACATTCTGCAAATGTTATTCTGTCGTATCAGACACCAGTTTTTCCTGAGGTATCTCTAAGGCACATAATGGGAAACAAAATTGGTAAATTATTCCAGTTCCTTTCACTGGGATTTGAAAATGACAAATCTTTATAGAATGAGAAAAAAAAAAAGTTTGTGGAGACAGCTATTTTTTTTTTTTAAATCTCAATCTTCTCAGGAATCAGTTCTTATTTTTATAGTGTTCTCCCTCTAGGCCCATATACTCAGGCAAGACGCCCTGCTCCTACCAGTCCAGCCCTCAACTTTTCCTACACGATATGCAGTAAGAACATACAATCTTTAAAGAAATAATAATTTATTATGTTTTATTTTGCTTTTTCCTTTTGTGGTGAGAGCACTTACCATAAGATCTACTTTGTTATCAAATTTTTAAGTATACAATACAGCATTGTTAATCGCAGGCCTTACATTGAACAGTAGTAATTCTCCAGAACTTATTCCTCCTGCATGACTGAAACTTTGTACCCTTTGACCACTATCTCCGTTTCCCCATTCCCTCTGCCACCGTTGTACTATGAGCTTCCATGAGTTTGACTATTTTATATTCACATGTAAGTGAGATCACAATATTTGTCTTTCTCTGGCTTATTTCAGACAACATCGGGCGCAGTCAGGGTGGTATGGCCGTAGACTCTCTGACTTATTTCATTTAGCATAAGGTCCTCCAGGTCTATCCATGTTCTTGCAAATGGCATGATTCCCTTCTTTTGCAAGGCTGAATATTTTTCTATTATATATATCTGTCTCACATTCTCTTCATCCATTCATCTGTTGATAGGCATGTAGGTTGTTTCCATATCTTGACAATGATAAATAATGTTGCAATGAACATGGGAGTGCAGATACCTCTTCAAGATCTGGATTTTAATTCCTTTGGAAATATACCAAGAAGTGGAATTGCTTAATCAAATAATAATTCTATTTTTAATTTTTTGAGGAACCTCCATATTGTTTTCCATAGTGGCTGCACCATTTTGCATTCCCATCAATAGAGTAAAAGGGTTCCCTTTTTTCTATATCCTCACCATGTCTATATATGGCCATCCTAACAGGTGTAAGGTGATAATTCATTGATAACTCATTGTGTTTTGTTTTCTGGGGTGGAAAGAAACTTTTGGAGGTGATGCCTAAGTTTATGTCCCTGATTATATGATGGTTTTATGGGTGTATACACTCTCTCCAAACACATCAAGTTGTGTGTCCGTATGTCAGTTATACCTCAATTAAGTGGTTTTTAAAACAACAGAATAATTTGAGGAAATAGGTAATTTAAATTGTGGATTTCCCTAAGAAGTTACAAAGTCTGGAGTCATAACTCTTTATGCTAAAATATATGTTTACTTTATATTTCTAATCAAAACACTTCATCTCTCAGTCCAGTACATCAGCTGTCATCTTTTCTCCAAGAACCAGTGGGTGGGAATCAATTTCACATTTATTTAACTAAAGCACCATTGGTTGGTTTTACCAAATCAAAGGAACGTAAGTTTTTATGAGCTACATGAGGACCAGGATCTTGTCAGTTCTAAATTACTGTTCTATCTGGAGACTCCCACAAAAAATAGAAATGAGTGGGTGAATGAATAAAGATATGGTTCAAAGGGAGGCAGGCCTCCCACTCTTAGGAAGCAGAAAAATGCTTGTAACTTTTATTTGGCACTATTTGCAGTGAGGGACCCTCTTTATATTATAGTGGCTGAAAATTGAAAACTACCTAAATGTTAGGTCACAGGAAGTTAATTAAATATATTATATATAGTCTAGACATGCTTTACAGACAATTAAATCAACATTGCCGAAGTCAACTTAACGATAGATCACTTTGGATGTTTTCAGTAACATAAAACACTGACTGAAATGGACTTGAAAGTAAGGACTTTTATTATGGCACATATCAGGAAGTATAGAGGTAGGACAAGTTTCAGGTTGGTTGATTCCAGACCTCAGTAATGTCATCAAGACCCAGGTTCTTTCCATCACTCTGCTCTGCCATCCTTAGTGGGTCAGATTTGCTTTAGGGGGTTCTCTTTCACTCTTTCAAGATGGCAACAAGGTTCCAGGTGCCACATCCAAATACAAGCAATGTCCAGAAGCCCAAAGGACTGTCTCTTCAGTTCTCTTATCTAGGATCAGGGAAACTTTTCTTAGGAGTCCCCAGCTGACCTCCCATTATGCCTCAGAAGAGAATCATATGCCTTCCCCTAAACTAACCACTGGAAAGAAGAATAGGATGGCAATTATTCGGGTAGACCAAAGAAGACAAACCCCCTTGATCTTGGATATAGTCTCCTTTATCCAATGGTGAGAAGTAAGCCTCTAAACAGAAGCGCTGAATGGGTATCAGATGTATCCATCAGGATAGGCTAGGTCATACAGCAGAAATAAACACCCCCAAAAGTCCCAATGATTTAAAATAACAGAAGTTTATTCTTTCTCATGCCACATGTACATCACATCAACAAGGACCTCTTTTCATCAGATATCCAGGCTGATGGAAAAGTTCCAATCTCAAACATTGCTAGTCAAGTTACCATAGGGAAATAAAGAGCTCTGAAAGTTATCAAATAAGCAATTAAATACTGTGGCTGGAAATTATGTGTCAATTCCATTCTCAACTCATTTAATAAAACTAGGCACATGGCCCTGCCCATCGCAAGGGTATCAGGAGGTGTGATCCTATTACGTCCCTAAAGAAGGGAGAACCAGGAACATTTGGCAAGCAGCATCCTATTAGGTAAGCAATGGGAAAATATTCACGATATTCTATTAAGTGAAAAAAGCATGTGACAAAAACACATCCACTGTAGTATCCCAAGTATAACTCCGTGGGTGTGAGTGTATAACAAGCTGAAAATTATTGTTATCTTAACAAATGGCAATAAAATTCCTCTTACAGAGTGTACTGTATTTGCTAAGGAAGATACCTTATTAAACCTCTTGAGATGGAGGTATGAACCTGAAAACATAATCCATTGGGGATGAGAAAAAAGGGAATAGCTGAAGAGTTCTATATTAGAAATAAATAGGAATTCAGGATGAGGGTGAGCAAGGAAGACGGAACAATAAAAAGGAATCAGAGGAAATTGTCAGGCACTACTGAATATGGCCCAAGTACTCTCAGGTATCTGAAAGCAGGGTTTCTCAACAAAGGCACTATTGAAATTTGGGGCTGGATAATTCACTGTTGAAGGGGAGGGCCATGCTGAACATTGTAAGATGTTTAGCAGCATCCCTGGTCTCTATGCACTTAGTTGCCAGGACTTGTGACAACCAAAAATGTGGTGACAAGCAAAAAGGACATCTGACTTGTTTCTAGTTTTTGGTTGTTACGAATAGTGCTGCTATAAATATTCATGTCTAGGTTTTTGTGGAACTATAACTATAGGTTAAATATCTAAGAGTATAATTGCTGGGTCATCTGGTAAATGTATATTTAACTTTGTAAGAAATTGCCAAACAGTTTTTCCAGAATGGCCATTCTAGTTTGCATTCCTACCAGCAATATATGAAAGTTCCATTTACTTTGAATGCTCAACCAGCACTTGGTCTTGTCAGGTTTGTTTGATTGATAGTTTTTCGGCCATTCCAGTAAGTATGTAGTGGTATCCCACTATGGATTAATTTGCATTTCCCTATGACTAATGATACTGAACTTCCTTCCATGTACTTAATTACTATTCACATATCTTGTTTGGTGAAGTGTTAAAATTTTTTTTTGCCAATTGATATAATTGAGAGTTTGTTTCCTTATTACTGCATTTTGAGAGCTCTCTATGTATTCTGGATACAAGTTTTTTATCAGATACATGATTTTCAAATATTTTCACCGAGTCAGTGCTGGTCATTGTATTCCCTTAGCAGTGGCTTGCTCAGAGCAAAAGATTTTAATTTTGATGAAGTCCATTTTATCAATTTTTTTCCTTTACCAATCATGGTCTTACTATTATATCTAGAAAACTTTTGCCTAACTTGAGGTTACAAAGATTTTCTACTAAAAGTTTTACGGTTTTTGTCTTACACGTAGATGTATGATCCATTTTCATTTCTGTAAAAGTTGTGAAGTTTAGGTCAAAATTTTGTTTCATAAATGAATGCCCTATTATTCTAACACCATTTGTTGAAAAGAGGATCCTTTCTCCATTGAATTGCTTTGCACCTTCGGCGAAAATCAATTGACCAACCATATGTGTGTGATTCTTTTTTTTTTTTTTTAAGTAAACTCTATGCCCAATGTGGGGCTTGAACACATGACCCCGAGATCAAGAGTCACATGCTCTACTGACTGTGCCAGCCATGCTCCCCCTATTTCTGTACTCTTACTCTGTTCCATTTATCTATATGTTTATTCTTTTGGCCACACTCTCTTGATGACTATGGTTTTATAGTAAGTCTTCAGGGAGCCCTCCAACTTTGTTCATTTTCAAAACTGTTTTGGTTATTTTTTTCCTTTGCCATAAAATTTTTAGAACCAACTTGTTTATATCTACAAAAATCCTTTTGATATTTTGCATGGGATTGCATTAAATCT
The DNA here is from genome assembly GCF_002201575.2 of Neomonachus schauinslandi. Lineage (NCBI taxonomy): Eukaryota > Metazoa > Chordata > Mammalia > Carnivora > Phocidae > Neomonachus > Neomonachus schauinslandi. The sequence goes on from NC_058416.1 coordinate 48,450,437, forward strand.
ATATTCAGTATAAGGGCAATCAATGTCTTAATAATATTGGGTCTTCTAATCCATGAGCAAAGTGTATTTTCCCATTTGTTTAGGTCTTTGTTGATTTTGTAATCAATATTTTGTCATTTTCAGCATACCAAACCTGCATATATTTTGCTTGATAATATAACTAAGTATTTTATTTTTAAAAGCTATTATAACTGGTCTTATTTTTGTAATTTCTATTTGCAAGTGTCCATTGCTAGTGCTTTAGTTTATGATAGTTTTTATATGTTAACCATGTATTTGTGAACATTGCTAACCTTGATAATTAATTCCAGGAACTTTCTAGAAGATTCCTTATGACTTTCTATGTAGACAGTCATGCCATCTATAAATGGAAACAGTTTTATTTTTTCCTTTCCAAAATGAATGCTTTTTATTTCTTTTCCTTGCCCATGGTGGCTAGAACTTCCAGTATGATGCTTTATCCCTCATCTTAGGGGAAAAGCATTCAGTCTTTCACCATTAAGTATGTTAGCTGTGGATTTTTTGTTGAGGTTGTTTATCAAATTAAGGAAATTTCCCTCTACTTCCTGAACATCTTAAAATATAAATTGACATTGAATTTCGTCAAATGCGTTTTTGCATCTGTTAAGATAATCATGTGGTTTTTCTTCTCTAGTCTGTTAATATCATGGTTACCCAGACCGAATTTCAAATATTGAATGAACGAGCCTTTATTCCTGAGATAAAACCTACTAGGTCATAATGTGTTTTTCTTTTAATGCATTACTGGATTCAATTTGCTAACATTTTGAGGATGTTTTTGTCCATGTTTATGAAGAATATTGGTCTGAAGTTCTCTTTTCCTGCTATGTTTTTGTCTAGGTTTGATATCAGGGTAATGCTGCCTTCATAACATGAGCCTCCTCTTCTATTTTGCTGGAAGACGTTGCATATAGGTGATATTGTTTCTTCCTTAAATGTTTGATTAAAAGAACCAATTCCTTGAAAGACACAAAGTACAAAAGTTCACTCATCTAAGTTTTTTAAATTTATTGGCATAAACTTGTTTGTAATATTTGCTTATAATTCTTTTATATATGTATTTTTTAAAAGATTTATTTATTTATTTTAGAGAGAGAGAGCACAAGTAGGAGGAGGGGCGGGGGGGGGAGAGAGTGAGAGAGGATCTCCAGCAGACTCCCCCCTGAGCGCAGGGCTCTATCTCATGACCCTGAGATCGTGACCTGAGCCTAAATCAAGAGCTGGATGGCTCAAGCTGCCCAGGTGCCCCTCTTATAATTCTTTTCATTTCTCTAGGGTCAGCAGTGGTGTCCCCTCTTCCATTCCTGATTTTGGAAATTTGTGTCCTCTTTCTGTTTTTCTAACTATAAGTTGCCTTTGTCTTTTTTTCTCTCTCTCTTTTCAAAGAACAACTTTTGGCTACATTGATTTTCTTTATTATTTTTAAGTCTGGCTTCCTATGTTTGCACACCATAAGGGTTATCCAATGACTAGATAGAGATCATACTCAACTACCTCAAGCCAGTAAGCCCCTGTGCTATATCAATGAATTTGTGCGTGGGTCGAGCAGAAAATTCAAAGATCAAGTCATTTTTGAGTCTTCGGAGTCATTACTTTCCACTGGGCCCTTTTTCGTCTCCTCTGTATCTGTGCACGGCCTCCTGGTTGGTGGGCACGATGGCTGACTTGAGCCCTTTCCCTGTCCTGCCATGCATTCAGGCAGCCTCAGGCAGGAATACGTTTGCCCCAGCCCCTACTGCAACCTCAGACTGAAGCCCTCCGCATGATCACCCACCTGCCTCTGAGACGGTTATTTCCACCAACAACACCAACACCACCAAGTCAAGTGAGCCTCTTTTGACTGTGGTAGAGAAGCTGGCAGGACTCAACCTGGCAAAACGTAGCCCTGGCAGAACCCCAGTGTCTACTGGGCTTGTGGGCGCTTGAGTGAGGGAGAAACAGGAGCATCTGTAGGCCAGACCGCCACGGATGGACCACATTTCCAAGTGTAAATGCTTCTCAGATTATTGTAACCTTTAGTTGGGTTCTGGAGTGCTGAATAGGTTCTTGTTTGTTTTTTCACTTTGTCCATGCTCATAATTGTTTCTCAGGGACAAAAGTTGCCACTCTCCTCACTCAGCCATAGCTGGACTGAGCCAGTAACTTAGTTTTGAAAAATACAGAAAGAACCTACTCAACATTAAACTGTTAATTATATCTCTATACATTCCCTGACTATTTTTAATGTTATACATCTATTTTACATGATAGGAAGCAGTGTGTACATGTTGTTTTGAATTCTGGGTTTTTTTAGCTTGTTATTTTATATATTCATTTCAACACATTGGCATAACCCACAGAATACTATCATGTTCACATTCCTCCAACAACAGTATACTTTTAAAAGTCTGCAAACACATGATTCTTTCAATTTTGTATGTGGGTTTTGGAAGCCAACTTTGTTCTTTCCAGGTTGCTTAGAAAGCTTTCATAAGCTCTGTGAAATAAATATTCTTGTCACCATCTCTATGGCTTCTTAGAGATTCAATAAGAATAATCTCTTACAGATTGTGAAGAAATTCTAATGTTCAGAACATATTCTTGACAGGCCTTACGACCCCACACTTATTATGGGAGTGAGTAACTGCAATGTTTATAAAGCCATATTACAATATGTAACTGTGATTTGTAATGGTTTGGATATTTGGGACCCTATTTTGGATACAGACTTTCATAACATCCTCCATTCTACACCCAAATTCTATATGTCATTAATTTATGTAGCTTTATCTATATCTATTCATCTATCTATAATTAAAGTGACTTGAAGTCATTGACATTGATAATAAATATTTTATGACAACCCTAGAGATGACTGGATATATGCTGGGTATCACAAAACCAAATGTGATCGTTACAGTATAACTGTTAACACTTCTGCTTTTCAAGACATACTAATCCTATATTGGATAAAAATGCTTTAGACCAAAAAGCACCTAGAATGAGAATTCCATATTTCCTAAAATTTCATGAAATAATATACTTCCAAAAGTAGTAGTTCTCCATTATACACCTATTATTGAACATACTAAAGTCATTGTGCCTTACTTTCTATTTCCCACTCTGTTACAGCATAAATCAAATTGATTTGGTGTGGCTTGGTCACAGCACACAATAATGTCCCAGAAAAAAAGTGTTTTAGGAAAAGCAAAAAGAAACATAAAGAGGTGACAGTTTTTCTTTTAAATCCATATGCAGTAATAAATATATCAATGCTACCTATGGATTTTTCAGAAAATTTTAAAAAGTCTCCATAAAATTCATGTCATAGTCTTCCAAACATACTTTATTAGCGAACAGCTGTTTAAAGTTAACCAAAATAACTCCTTACTGTATTTTCATACATTCATTCCCCAAATCAGCACATTGTAGGCCTCATTAAGGTTGTTTTTTTTTTTTTAACCAATTGCACAGATACTGAATATGATCTGACTTGTGGGCAGTTCCTATGTCAATTTCTAAGAATTGACAGCAAGCTCTGTAAGAGCCAGCCCAAGAAATGACTGCCACAAAAGCCAACGATGTGGATGGAAAATGCAGAGTCTGTCCACGAGAGATAGTCCTATGCATTGGTGCCAGGGGCATTGGAAAGACTGAGCTGGGCTCCAGGGACACACTAGAGCCATACACAGGAGGCCAACAAAAATAGGTAGGAGAATTGAGGGAAAAAAGCAGTGCATTTTAACCTTGCAGAGAGAAAATTACAGGGAGATAGGAGAGCAATCTTTGAATAGTTGGAGTATGGTTGTGGCAGGTTCCGTTTCTCATGGCCTTACCACCATCCATCCTCCCCACCCTACCCCTTTCTTCCCCACTAGCCAAACAGGTCTGTTTAGGTTGCCACAGAGACCCCTTGACCTCAGAAAGAAGAGGTCCCACCCAGGTCCTGGAAGTAGAAGCATGGTGCGTTTAAACCAGCCATAGTAATCTCATCTGCTACCACCAGTCTAGGGGTGACCATGAACCCAATTCTGGCTAAGGAGAAGTCTGATAAATCAGGCTTTCAAGAAAGTTTCTGTTTACCTTTTAAGAAGAAAAGGGTTGAATGGCATGCCTTTCACTGCCTAGTTCTTTCTTCCTACCCGAGGATACAGCAGAAAACATGCTAAGAATGACAGTGTAAGGAGACAGACAGCACCCGTATCCTTGAGAGTTCTACCAGCTGGACGATCAGTCTGCAGATATTTTGCTTTGTGAGAAAGACAAGCTTCTATTTGTTTAACGATGGTACTTAGGTGTTCTGTTTATTGCAGCCAAATACTCCAAGCTGATACTGTCGTCATAAGAAGAATAACACATTTGGTCCTCAGACATTCTAGAAGGCGAAACTGAAACTACAGAGTAGGAATTATGAGGAAGATTTTGAATCAATGTCAGAAATAATTTTCGAAAAACCAGAATTGCTGGAAAACAAGGTTGCCTCTGGAGGCAATGATCTTCCGTCCCAAACAAAGCCAAGTAGAAGGTGACTGACTCTCTGGGACGGGTGTTCTTTAAAGAAGGAATTTCTGGGGACGCCTGGGTGGCTCAGTCAGTTAAGTGACTGCCTTCAGCTTGGGTCCTGATCTCAGGGTCCTGGGACTGAGTACCACATCGGGCTCCCTGCTCAGTGGGGAGTCTGCTTCTTCCTCTCTCTCCACTGCTCCCCCTGCTTGTGCTCTCTCTCTCTCTCTCTGTCAAATGAATAAATAAATAAAATCTTTAAAAAAAAAAAAAAGAAGGAATTTCTGCATGAGTTAGGAGGTTCCACAATCCCTTTGAACTCTAATTACTATACTATGCCTTTATATTTGAAAAAGACACTACTGATGTTTGCTAGTCATATATGAAAAAACAGGCTTTAAAAGGGTGACAATTATTTTTCTAGATTGCTCAGGAGTGAGAACAATGCCTTCCTGATATCAGGTATCACCATATTTGAAAACATAGAGATTTTGTTCCAAGTTTCTTTCATCTTGGCATTTGTGTTGAACCGGTCAAATAGTGTCCCATGATTTAGATTGCAGTAGATTGTATTTGAATTAAAGACCAACTGTTTGGATAAGACTGTTCTGGTCAAATTTCCATTTTGACAACACTGCTTTTCTCTAAATGAGTCACCTCATTTCTAAATGCTGGATGCCAAACAAGCTCGTCTTTTGTAGCATCTTCTCACCAACCTCAAATACAATGTACCTTATTGCTCTGTGTTCTCAAGGGTCTATTAAATCCTCCCTTTATTCAAGTTCAAGGATGCCCCATGAGCATCTACTTCCATACATTATGATCCAGGCTCTGCATGTAGTCAACAGAGCAGAGGCGATATTTTAGTGACCATATTCTGGCTATTTTCTGGAAATCTAGTGTAGATCAATTTTTTTTTCTACCCCCAACCCCCTCCAAATTGTAGACCAATTTAATGTTAAATTTGACTTACCAGGTGGGACACCGAGAAAATCACTCACGAACTTGTCATTTTGAGCACATGTCTACACCCAGGTCTCACGATGTTTACTGAGCACCAGCTATGAAAAAGGTGTTTTTTTTTTCAGAGACTCAAAATAAATAAAATATAAAGCACATTAGAATAAGGATGATGAGAGAAGTAACAGTAATGATGTCTTTTACTTGTTTGCAACACTTTTTCTTTTATATGTCAGAACAGACATTATTATTTTCATTTTATAGATGAGGAAGTTGAGGCTCAGAGATATGCAAATAATTAATTATAAACAAGCCAAGTGAAACAGTCCCCTTGTAGAGATACAGGTCCACCATCCCTTATCTGAAAACTTGGGGCCACCTGCATGTAGGAATTTTTCAGATTCTAGAGTGATAATGTAGTGTATATATCATCTATTAACTAACAGCCGCCTGAGTCTGGGTTTCCCTCTGTCATCAGACACATTAATATATTTATGCAGCAAAAATGTATGAATATTCCTATCAGTGAGACAAATAACTATCAAGAACCTCAGATCAGTAAGGTAAGATTTTGCAGCCAAGTAACTTACATAAAAGCTTTCCATTTTCGGAGTTTTTTGGATTCCACAAGTACAGAGGGAACCATAGGCCTGTTCCAGAAATAGAGAACTAGTCTGTTTGAATTGGAGAATTGGATTGAGGGAGATTTCACAAAAATTTCACATTTTAGCCAGACCTTGAAGAACCAGTAGGGCTTCAAAAACCAGAGAAGTAATACACATCTTCTATAAAGGGAATTCAACAAACTCAACACAGGAGACGTGGTGCAGGAAAGGCACTTTGGGTTATCAAAAACTTGGCTCCACATGACGTTTGCCACTATCCCCAAAGGCCCAGCGATCCGCTAGGGTGACCAACCATGCCGGTCTGTGCAGGATTGTTCTAGTTTTAGCACTGGAAGTCCTATGACCGGGGAAGCCTCCTAGCCCCAGATACAGGGACCATTGGTCATCTAGCAGCTCCATGATCTGCTTTCTTTGTTGATGAGGGTCTAATTCAGCTGAACTCAGAGTTGCCATTTGGGTCCATGCTGCCAGTGAAAGTCCTTGGCTGCACCCGTGGTACCGAGAGCAGGCCTTTCCTGAGCCAGTCACAAGCCCAGGCTGTAGTGCGTGTGCATGGAGGGGTCTACTGCCTGGGTGCTGGGGTCCATCTCGGCTGTGCGCCTCCAGAGCCAGACCCAGAGTCCACAAACGAGCACAATGAGGATTTCAATATAATACATGGAAATGGAGCATTTTAGGTCACTTTTTTCTATACAAACAATTCATTCTTGGTGAAGAGACTCTGAGTTTGAATAATACCTCTACGGATTACTTAGGGAGTTTGTTTGTTGATGGTTGTTAATCAAGTCCCAAGGAAGGCTGGCAAATCAGCACAAACAAATGAAAACTTCAGTCAAAAAACAATGTTTGCGAATATCCAGATGTTTGGTGTCCCGTAGTCTCAGCTTCGACGTTGATCATTTGGAATTAGGCTGATGGTATGAAGCAATGTTCTTAGAGCATTTCACACACAAAAATGTAAAGCTGGATTTAATATAGCCAAATGATAAAAGCCAAATCCAGATAACATTTTCTCCAAAAGAAGCAAACATGCCCAAACAACTTGGCTAACACCTATATTTAGTCATGAGGGTAATATTAATTACCATCAAGTGGTTTTGTCCTTTATTAATAGCATATCGTGTAGTGTTTCCTGGCTCTAGTTTCCCAGAGGATGGAACAAGAACTGTCCCTGCATTCTCCACACGCCTGCCTGAAGCTGGCATAGGGCAGCCTCCCAGGGGCTCAAGCATGGACATGACAGAGCCCAGCCAAACACCTCCCTGCTCTTAGCCTCACAGAGAGCGTTGATAGGAGCTGTTTTAATTCCAATGGTTACCAAGTTGTACATACTCTTTAAGTGACACAACCATTATTTACAAACGAGGGTGTGTCTGCCTTGAGACATTTTTGTTTTCAGAAATAATCATAACCACAACCTTGGGCAACACAAATAAGAACGACTGAAAGAAGGTACAATAAACACTAACAAAGCAGACTTTACAAAATCTGATGTATTTGGCATCAGTTGATTTTCAAGAAGAAAATCAGTGACATTGAACCAGTTGAATGAGGAGGGCAAGCAAATGGGAAATAAAGGCCTAATATATTTCAAAACAACCAAGATATTCATAATAACTGCAACAAAAAAATAAGATAAAATTGACAACATCTAAATAATACCCATGGAACTCTTGACCAACTTCAAGAAAAGAAGACACCCCCACCCCCACACACGCACTGATAAAATAGTCAATATCCAAGGATGACCTATTATCTTGTCCATTCATTCATTCATTCATTCATTTATTCATATGTTCATTTAACAAACATTTATTCAGAACCTATTATGTGTCAGACACGAGGATAGAATGTTGAAAATGCATGATTTCTGCCCTCAAAAAGTTCACACTCCAGCGGGAGAAGCAATCAAAGATCATCATGGAATAACCTGGTGAGTAATGTGACTTTAATAACTAACAGTCTTTCCCATTTGGAAATAACTTTATAGTTTACAAGATTCCTTCACATCTTTTTTTTTATCTTTCTGCATCATTACGTTGAAGGCATGTCTCTTATAAGCTGAATATGGTTGAGCATATTCTCCAAAACAATCTGAGATTTCTGTCTTTTAACTGAAGAATTTGTTTACTGATATTTGACTTATTTCTACTATCTTTTCCTGTGTTTTCTAAAACCATATTTCTTGTATCTTTTTCTCCATGTTCCTGTGTTATATGGGATCAAACTTGCTTTATTCTCTTTTGTTTCCTTTGACGGACTTGAATTTATAGACTGTATTTCTATTCTGTTAGAAGTTACCATTTAAAAATCTTTGGGCGCCTGGGTGGCTCAGTTGGTTAAGCGACTGCCTTTGGCTCAGGTCATGATCCCAGAGTCCTGGGATCAAGTCCCACGTCAGGCTCCCAGCTCAGCGGGGAGCCTGCTCCCTCTGACCCTCTCCCCTCTCATGCTGTTTCCCTCTCTCTCTCAAATAAATAAATAAAATCTTTAAAATTAAAAAAAAATTTTAAAAATTAAAATTTTTAACATGGGCACGTGATAAAGTCAAAAGTCACCATTGGCTCTATCCTCTTCTCCAACAAAGCAAGGGACTCTCACCCCTCCTGCCAGCCACATTATTATCAAATGTTTAAATTCCACTTTATTTTAACTCTTATCTAATTACTCAGTATTATCATTACTGGTTTTTGGGGTTGGTTTGTTTGTTTTTACATCAATGCTTATTAATTTTACTTATATATTTGCCAATTTCTTTGTTTCCACTGTTTTCAATTTCCTTCCTACTGAAATACAGGAATACCCTGAAAACTGATTTTTAGATGCACATTTTCCTGTATTTAATTCCCAAATTTTATAAACCTTATTTATTTCTAAATACAATGGTTTTTCTGCTAGTGTTTTTATAGAAAAAAAAAAAACTTAGTTCATCTCAAAATTTCATCAACACTTTAAACAAAGCAATGTAAAAATAGAGTCTGAAGTTTTATTACAAATACAATTGGTAGAATCATGTGAAGACACTGAAAAGCCCACTGAGAGTCAGCAATGTCCCCTGCGTGTTGTTGGTGCTACAGAGAAGCATCAGAGGGTTACTCAAGACAAGTGTCTGTTAATAGCCACATTCACTATTTTGTAATCAGGAAATAATGCTTTAAGCAGTTATTTATTTATTTAAGCACTTGATGGTTGCTATACATCACTGTTTTGCTGTGGTTTGGTTGTATTTTAGGAAAGTAGTTAGTGGTTTCAGGTTGGTATACAATGAATTAGATTTTTTTCCCGTTGATATAATGGGAAGTAGGCTTGGCAGTGTTTCCATTTAGACTGTCTGATTTTCAGGAAGGAGTTATTGGAAGTAAATGGGCAGGGCATGTATATTTTTAAGTAGCTCCTTAAGGGACTCTGAATTATTATCTGCAATGTCTTCATTCTACCTCTACTTCTGAATAACATAGCTGGATACTTATTCTAAGTCGACTGTTTTGCCTTCCATAATTTAATGACATTATTCTACCATCTTTTGGTATTATTTTTGAGAATTCTGTTCTCAACCGATTATCATTTCTTTGTAGGTAATCTGTCTTCTTCCTCTGGATTCTTTTAATATTTCTGTTGGTTATCTGATGTTCTGCAGTTTCCATTATGATGTGTCTAGGTGTGGATCTATATTTATATTTTCTGCTCAGGATTCATTCATTCACTCAATATGTATTTATTGTGCACCTACTACATGCCAGATCCAGGCACACGGGATCAGCAAAGAGCAAATCAGACAAAGTCTCCATGTTCAAGCAGCTTACATTCTGGTGGGATGAAACAAGAATTAAATCATAATCCCACACATATAAATTATGTCTGAGAGTGATAAGTGCTATGGGGGAAAATAAGGTATGAAGAGTAGTGAGTTCTGGGAAAGCACTAAATAAGATAATCAGGAAGTCCTTTTCCAAAGGCAATGGAAACAAGGCAAAAATGAACTACTGGGACTTTATCAAGATCAAAAGCTTTTGCACAACAAAAGAAATCGTCAACAAAACCAAAAGGCAATCAACAGAATGGGAGAAGATATTTGCAAATGTCTCATCAGATAAAGGGCTGGTATCCAAAATCTATAAAGAACTTATCAAACTCAACACCCAAAGAACAAATAATCCAATCATAAAATTCGCAAAAGACATGAAAAGATATTTTGCCAAAGAAGACATCCAAATGGCCAACAGACACGTTAAAAAAATGCTCAACATCACTCAGCATCACAGAAATACAAATCAAAACCACAATGAGATACCACCTCACACCAGTCAGAATGGCTAAAATTAACAACTCAGGAAATGACAGATGTTGGTGAAGATACGGAGAAAGGGGAACCCTCCTACACTGTTGGTTGGAATGCAAGCTGGTGCAACCACTCTGGAAAACAGCACAGAGTTTCCTCAAAAAGCTGAAAATGGAGCTATTTTATGACTCCACAATTGCACTACTAGGAATTTACCCCAAAGATACAAATGTAGGGATCCGATGGGGCACCTGCACCCCAATGTTTATAGCAGCAATGTCCACAATGGCCCAAATATGGAAAGACGCCTGATGTCCATCAACAGATGAATGGATAAAGAAGATGTGGTATATGTATATGATGGACTACTACTCAGCCATGAAAAAATGAAATCTTGCCATTTGCAATGATGTGGATGGAACTAGAGGTATTATGCTGAGTGAAATAAGTCAATCAGAGAAAGACAATTATCATATGATCTCACTCATATGTGGAATTTAAGAAATGAAACAGAGGATCACAGGGAAAGGGAGAGAAAAATAAATCAAGACAAAATCAGAGAAGGAGACAAACCATAAGAGACTCTTAATCATAGGAAACAAACTGAGGGTTGCTGGAGGGGATGAAACTGGGGGGAGGGGGTAACTGGTTGATGGACATTAAGGAGGGCACGTGATATAATGAGCGCTAGGTGTTATATAAGACTGATGAATCACTGAACTCCACCTCCAAAACATAATACACTATATATTAATTAAGTGAATTTAAATTAAAAAATAAAATAAACTTTTAAAAGGTTAAAAAAAAAAGGAAGCAGGAGCAATCAATTTTACCAAATGCTTCTTACTAGGCATAATGAGGACGGAGAATGCACCACTGGAGTTAACAATGTGGAAACCTTGGGTGACCGCTCTGTGGAGAAACAGAGATGAAATCCAGATTAGAGGGGCTCCAAGGAAAACTAGGAGGAGAGAGACTATAGATGAGGAATACAGGCAACTTTTCAGATGAGTGTGACTGTGAGAAGAGAAATGGAGTAGCGTCTGGAGGAGGGTGTGAGACAAGGGAAATTTGTTTTATTTTTCTATGACATCTTATTAAAATGTATGTGTTTGCTGATGGTAATAATATAATAGAGAGGGGGAAACTGCTGAAGGGAGACTGTGCTGCCTCATTCTGAGGACTCAAATTTGTCTCCACTTCCAGAAAATTATCAGCTTCTCTGTCCCCAAATATCACATCTCCTTGATTCTCTGAATACCTTCATTCCAGAACTTGTAGTTGGCTATGTATTGGTTCTCCTTAGTCTATTATCTGTATCACTGAATCTCTCTTCAACTTTCCATTTCTTTATCTCTCTGTTCTCTATTCTGGGTGATTTCCTGCGCTCTATATTCTGGTTAAGTAGTCTCCTTTCACCTATAATGAATTTGTTCTTTGACCCATCTATTGAATTCTAAACATCAATATTTCTCATTTTTACAATTTCTTTTCTTTTTCAAATCCACTTACTCCTTTTTTACAAGGTTGTTTTCTTCTCTCATTATTTCTATAATTTATTTCTATTCATCTTAAACATTTCTATTTTATGTCTCTTTCGGATTGTTCTATTCTCTCATATCCTCGGGTGTCAGTATTCTCATTCATCGTATCTAGTGGCTCTGTCTCACGGTGGCCTTGTTCTTTATGGAGTTTGTCATTTTTTTAGCTTATCTTCAGCAAAAGTTGTTTTTCAGTTGGAATCCCACACAAGCTTCCTTGTGCCAGGGTCCCTCTGGAGAAATTGTTAAAGTTTTGCTTCTATAAAACCCTAGTTTTCAGTCTGACCCCAAAATGATGCTTTTACAATCCCCCTTTCAAAGCAGTGTCCCAGATTAAGGGTCTCAGTCTCAGCCCCTGAGACCATGCCCGGTCACCATCTGAGGATTCAGACTCCTAGTGCCCAGCCCCTGAGACCTACCGCCCACGTCCCCTCCTGCCCAAAGGTCATCTCAGTACCAGCTCTAATGCTCCCCTTTAGGTCTGAGTTCCCTTCTTGTTTTTGAAACCCAAGACTTCCCTTTTCCTTCCAGTTTAACTCTATATTTGAAGGTATTTTCTGGACATTTTTTTAATCTAACATTTTTATGTAATTGCAACCAGAGAAATGCCTACCTAGGGTCACTCAACCAAATATGGTAAACTCAGAGGTCCAGTTTAAAACACAGGTCCCAGAACACTTTGACTAAACTCAAAATTGAAGTTGGCCCCCCAAATGCTTCTCAACCCAGGAAACAACCACCCATTTGTCAGAGCTGGCATGGGGAGTGAAAATACTTTCTATCCCTGTGATACTACCAAAAAAAAAAAAAGCAATTGGGTTTTTTTTTCCCCCCTCTCAGGCAATTAAGGAAGGATTCATTAGCAGATCTCCATAGATCCATAGAAAGAATTCCTGCTTCCCAGCCTTTACCTATATCTCTTAAAGCCAGAGGGGTCTTTAAATAAGGATCAAAATAATAGTAACAAATGAAATGCCCTGTCCTAATGTGCAGACAGACACTCTGGAGACCAGGCTGCCTGCTCCTCCAGCATGCTCTTTGTGAAAAAGAAAATCCTGCTCTGTCTTGGGAGTATGGAGAAGGAGGATGTTTATGTTTTATCGAGGGAAGAGTCAGCATTTTTTAAACATTTGGGGCATAAGAAGTAATTTGTGGATTTTATTATTTTTAATTTTGAATAGATGGCTCCTAATACATTGGAAAACACTTATATAAATATTTTAATATATGCCTGATAATACTCATGTATTTTTACTAGCCAAAGTAAAAGAGATATGCAGCAATTATTTCACTGATCCTCTCTGTTTATCAAGTTGTTGGTGCTTGTCAATCTGGGACAGAAATTCCACTTTGCAGCATAGAAAATCGCATTCTATTGTTTTAACGTATTTCCAGTTTTACTTATAACGGGTTTTACTGAAGGCAGAAATGTCATTATGAGGTAAAACACTATGTTGAACCAGGCAATAGTCAGTACGCAAAACAAAAACATTTAATTATTTTGATTGAATTACTTCAAACTCCTCCTGTCCATAGACTGTTCAGGTCCCTCTCTCCTAGAGTCGCCCCCAGCCCTCGCAGCCGCTCTTGGGGCTCTAGCTGAATCATGGTATCTCAAAATCCTCAAAGCAGTGCAAAACACCATAAAAGGAGTAGAACAGAGCTCATATTCCTTTTTGCCGTCTGGAACCCAAACAAGAGAAAGGTAAAATTACTGTCTAGCTACGGAATGACATTCAAAGCCACTCTATACCCTTCAGAGCGCTCCATTCTCCGTATACACAGACGCACATGGGCTATAGTACATATACATACACATACCCATGTGCGTATACATGCAATTTTATAATGTCATTTGACCAATATTTAGGCTTTAGGGACACATACCTAATTTTAAAATATAAATCAATAAGAAAGTATGATCCAATCCAAAAAAAATTAACTCTACCCATATATTTCAAGAATGCATGCATGCGATGTATAGGAAGAGGTTTGTGTTACAGAAAGGCGGTAAAAGACAGGCAGGCCATTTGGGAAGATGGTTAAACACACAGGCTTCAGATTATCCACTCTGAGGCTAAGTCTCTCTTGGCCACTCACAAGTTATGTAACTCTCTATAAATATTAATCTCTCTGGGTTTTCTGGAAAATGGAGAAATGCTAACGCTCAGAATTGTAACCAGTGAGATTGTATATTTAAAGAAATTAGCCCACTGTCTGAGACATACAAGAACTTTAAAAGTTAGTTATTGTCATTCCTACCAACACTATCTCACTATTTGATTTTCCCCCCAGGAACAAGAACCACAACAGTTTTTAAAGCAATACTGAAAATGTAAAAGCAAAACCATCACCTCATTTTTAAAAAGTGTTACTTCTGTGCATTTGAAATAAATACTTCTTCTAACCCTTGGATTCCAGCTAGATGTCTTTGGACCTCATATTAAGATGCTTATTGTCATCAGGTATTAGAGGTGGGTAATAATTCCTCCCCCAAGAAACAGATAACACTTCATTTGAATATCACTATTCCACTTACTTGAAAAATAAAGCTTGTGACCGGGACATAAAATATTTGCATTTGGCTCATCTATATATTACACGCAGACTTTTTTTTCTTTATTTTTATCCTGTTTGCTTTCCATAAATGGGATCCTACTAAACACACTATACACAGTTGCTTGCATTTTGTCTGACCAATACCTCATGGAAATCCCTTCAATTTAACTGGTCTAGCTCCATTTCATTCTCATTAACGGCTACACAATATTTTATCACTGGGACAATCATTTTGTCACCAGGTTTTTGTTGTTTTGCTCCTCAATTTTGTTTTTCTTTCTGTTTTCCTACTATGAATAATCCCTCAATATGTTTTCCAGATATCCCATTCCTGGGAATCTATCTCATGCAAATAAAAACACCAGTCCCTAAAAGGGACTTCTGGGTCAAAGAGTGCATGAATTTTAAATTGCAGCAGAATCTACTAGGTAGCCTTCCAAAAACTCTTAAATGATTCACATTTCTATCAACACAGAAATGCAAAACGAATTTGAAGAGATTTGGAGAGAGCACCAACCCGGTCCACTACAGAGAGAGGGAAAAAGAAATGAAAATCTAAGAAAAAGAGAATAATTAAGCCTATTATGGTTGAGTTGAAACTCAACAGAATACACATGATATTAAAATTGTAAATCTGAGGACTATACAAATGGTGAAAAATAGTGTAGAAAATCATAAATAAGGTCATGAAAATGTATGCAAAAATGTCCTCTGTATGCTATAATGTCCCATACAAATATAAAATGTTGTTACAGGAAGAAAAAAGTAGAACTCAAAATTATACTTCACTATTACAACCATGTATGACCTCTGTTTAGGTATAAATAAATAGAAATACAGTTCCTTTGTGGATGTATTTTAAATAAAATTTTTAAAAAATTATTTAACTAAAAAAGTCTTCATTAAACTCTTCACTGCCAGAAAATATATCAAATGTATAATATCAAATGTATCAAAATGGTAAGAGTGGTTCTCTGTGGGTATTTTTTTTTCTTTTTACTTGCCTGTATTTTCTCTCACGGGATTGATTATTTGGAATTTTCTTCCCCTTGTAAAGGACCTGTCGCAGTCGAGAGCATCTACAGCATTTTGGGACTCACTCAAAGTGGCTCCTCTTCACCTGCTGTAGGAGGTCTGCACGCTCTGCCACCGTTCCCATCACTCATGGCTCAGGGCCTGGCGCGGCTCTGGCAGGAGGACTGAGCGAGGGAATCTGTGGGGCACAATCGCTGGTCCTCTCCAATCCCACCTGCTTCTCTCCTGGCACAGGGCTACACGTCTTCCCAGCGTGCACGATCAGTGGGTTGGGGTGAACCTGTGACCGATTCTAGCAGAAGTAGCAGCAGTAGTAAGTGTCATTTCCAGAGAGGCCCCCAATAGCCTTTCCACAGGCAAAGCTGTGGGCTCCTTTCATTTCTGCACACTTGATGGAGATGAGCCCCGGGACCTAGAAGGCTTCACACGGATGGCGAGCCCCAACTTGTCGGAGCCCCAGCATGGAAGAGCCTGCCCCCCGCCCCACCTCGGCTCAGAGAAGAGCTGCCCGCTGATTGGAAAAACTCATTTTAGGTTTGATGTGAGCAAGTCATTAAGTTCTAATGGTGTTAAGCTACTGAGATATGGGTGTTGGCGAAGAAGAAGAACAAGAACAAGAATAAGAACAAGAAGCAGGAGGAGGAGGGGAAGGGGGAGGGAGAGGAAGAAGGAGAAAGGAGAAAGGAGAAGAAGAAGATGAAGAAGAAGAAGAGAAGGAGGGGGAGGAGGAAGGGGAGGAGGGAAAGAAAGAAAAAATGAAACTCTCAAGAGAAAAGAACAGAGATGTGGAATGACAACGGATTCAGTTTGAAAGTACAATAAAAGTCAGCTTTGAATCATTGGTTTTCTACAGCTATTCCACATCAGTGGTGTTTATATAAGAGTAGTTTCCTCCACAGTCTTTAGCAACTCATGAATCACGGTTCTTATCCTCACTCAGAGACAGCTATGGGGACGAGCGAAATGAACATGGGGCAGGAGTGAGCCAACCTGAACTCTCCCTTCACTGGCAACTCCCACAGACCCGCGTGCTCCTGGCTCCCCCTTCATCCTGTCCGGGAGCACTCTGGGAACAAGCAGAGTATCTCTCCCAGGTGTGAGGAGACCATCCCACCATCTTAACTTCACCCCAATATTCAGACCTTACCAGAAGCCCCATCATTCTTAGACACATCTCACAATAAATAGATGAAAAACCTGAGCATCCGGCGCTGCGTGGCTACGGTGGACACGTGTCCACGTGGCAGTCAGAAGGCCTGGCTCCCAGGCCCAAGGCATAAACAACTCTGAGGCTTGGACAGAGCCCATAATCGCCCTCTGACTGTTTTTTCATCTGTAAAACAGACGTCAAGGAGATTATGGGCCACTTACCTCACAGAGCTGTTGTGAAGGGCAAAGTGAGATCACACGCTTAAATAAGATGCAAGGTATTGTATTTATTTCTAGAACTGGCAGAAATACAAAACTAACTGACTTCCTAGCATCAAGGAAGTTGCCTGAATATTGTTTCATATGGACTTTTATCCCAAGGACTTTGAAGATCCTTCAAATGGTTTCTTGCTGTGCTTACATGAGCCTGCCTGTGGTCCACCTCTTAAGCCAATGAGGGGTTAAATAGAAATCTGGGACCCCTGCTTGACACAGTTACAAATTCCTATACTTATCTTCATTTATCCACCACTCCACTGGACTGGAATACTCAATAGTTATTATATTAATAAGTCTTCTGTGAAGTATTTCCTGTTCTTATTTAATGTCCAGGAAACTTCATACATTTATCAGAGGGCATTTTCAGTATCAGAATGGCACATCCCTTTCCCTGGATCATCTGGTTGCTGTTATATGTCATTCTTCTCTGTCATGTTCTTTGCCTCTCCTTTAACACAATGTCCCCAAATCCTAAAAATGTTCAGCTCACCAACGTCACTGAGAAGCCAGATTTGCAAGGATGCTTGCAGGGGAATACAGGAAGTTCAAATTTGGCTGTGCTATTAAGTACATTTAGAGGAACACTGGTTCATGGTCACATTCAGTACAGCTGCTTGATGTATTAACTTGCATTTGGAAGTCGAAAATTTCATGTGTAGCTGCTTCCTGTTTGCGTTTTCGAAGGAACCAGTCAAGTCTCTGCACAATCGGCTTGAGGTGGTGAAGCTAGCTAGTGAACTCTGCTATTCAAAGATTAGAACAGAGCACTTCTTCACCCCGAGCTTCTTCAAGGCTCTGACAAGTAGACAAGAAGACACAGGAGCTCTGAGCCTTGGGGGGGTTCTCCGTGGAAGGGTTCTCCTCCATGG
Source organism: Neomonachus schauinslandi (assembly GCF_002201575.2). NCBI lineage: Eukaryota > Metazoa > Chordata > Mammalia > Carnivora > Phocidae > Neomonachus > Neomonachus schauinslandi. Next base: position 48,468,237 of record NC_058416.1, read on the forward strand.
CTCCGTGGCTTTTAAGTTCCACACAGGATGGTCAGACACTGAATTTGAGATCTATTCACAAAGGCTTATCTTCACGAAAATTATTTCATAACGGTCATAAAGTAGAGCTGCATGTTGCTTTCTATGGGGATTTCAAAAATCAAACCTAAAATTTAATTTAAATTATGCTCTCTAAATTTGGTCCCACTCCATGATAATTAAGAGTAAGAAGAATAAAAAATTCCAAGGAAATTGAAAAATAACGGGGGGGGGGGGGGGGGCGAGCAGACCAGCATGTCTCAGACTGATTGAGTCTACAAATCTTGACCTTGACTTGCCTGACTGAAGGTCACAATTATACACATCAAAGAGGTGGCTGCCTGTGGCTTGGATACAGTTGAAGCAATGTTCAGCTATTTTTAGAAGCCAGTATGCAGTGAATGGTTGAAGAACACAGAAACTGAAGCCAGCTAAGTCAAGGCTCAGTCTCTAACTCTCAGAAGGACCTTCGGCAGGTTATGTAAATTCTGTGACTCAGTTTCCTCATCTGTAAAACGAGCATCATAAGCATGCTCATTTCATGGAGGATCAAACACACGAATGCATGTAAAGTGTTTAGAACAGTGGCTGGCGCACCACGATTCTCGCTGTCACGCCTCCTTTACCAGGAACCTGGGCAATGAGCTCTGCCAGTCTCCATTTTAAAACGTCTCTTGATTGTGGCAAGGAACTGGTGAATCCAAGACAAGCAGGTAGAGAAGAGGGAAGGGGCCAGGGCACAGGGTGGTGACGTAGAGGGCAACAGGCCTGAAAGGTCTCAGGCTGGGTGAGAGAGTTCAGCTGATTTAACTCAATTCAGTTCACCCCGACATCTACTGAGCATTTAGTTGCCAGGTGCTCTGCCAGACAAAGGGGATTCAGAGATGAATAGGACTTGATGCCAGGCTCAGCTACGGTCATTGAAGCGAATCCCAGGTCAGCCAGATTCCTTCCTCACTGCCATGCCCAGGCCTCCCTCTTCTAGTCCTTTGCAAAGCTGGTGCACCTTCATCTCCCACCATCCAGACCTTACCTGCCCTTCAAGGACATTCCCCAGACCCCTTGCCTCCTGAAGCTTGCTACGGTCACTCCTGCCCACCCTCCTTCTCTCTCCAGTTTTGGGTCTACTATAGCAACTGCAGTCACTTGATATGAATTTAACCACAGAAAAGGTTTCAGTTCTTGCTATTCAGCCTAAGTGGACTTCTCTGTACTGCCCCCCCAAACACACACACACACACACTCACACAAGAACATAAGTCGGGATGCAGATGAAAAGCCCAGGCTCAGAAACAGGCAGTTCTGCATTCAAACATCAGCTCTGATCTTGAGAACCTTACTGAGCCTCCATTGTCCCATCAAACTGGGGGTGATACGCATACCTACCTCAAGGGTAGTGGTGAGGATTAAGTGCCTAGCTCATAGTAAGTGCCCCCCCTTCACGGTAGAACTTCTCATAATCAGATATTTAGTAGGTCTGATTTCATTTCTTCATTCACAGTGTCTTGGACTTTTCAGTATGAAATCACACAGTGTAGGAGCTGAAAGCAGCGCTCTAAACTTATTTCTGTCTCCTTGCTGTGTGGCCCTGGGCAAGTGACAACCTCCTTCTGACTTCATTTCCTCCTCATCTATGAACTTGGGACAATAGGGGCCCAGCTCCTCCAAGTCTTGTGAGAATTCAGTGAGATCATGTATGTAAGCACTCAGCACAGGGCTTGGCACGTTGTAAGTGTTCAGTAAATGTTAGCAGTTATATTACTAGTACGACCAAGGTCATTGTCATTATTTTCATGGCTGAGCAAGCAGCAGAGGGCAACTGATAACCACCACCCAGAGACGTGCTTTGGGCAACCTTTGTGTGCTGAGGAAAATCCTCATTTCCTGGTCGCTTCTTACCTTGCCCAATCCCCGACATTGTCCAAGGGGGGCAGTTGGAATTCTCTGAATTCTCTGCTTCGTGTCCCAAACCTCTGCCTTGTGAACAACTTATTCTATGAGGCCCTTATGCAGCGTGCTGAACACGTTTGATCTCCCTCCTTTGGATTTGTAAAACATCAAGAGGAAAACACTGTGTGATGTGTATGTAATGATATCACAGTTTCCTTCTAAATCTAAGGGAGCAGGAAAGATAATACAATGTTTCACATAGGCTTGTTATGTAGTTGTCTGAATGGCGGATTCCAGGCCAGAAGAGCAACACCACTTACCCACTGCCTTTGAAGAAAAGTAACTGTTAAACATAAAGCCGAAAGAATCCTTGGGATAACTTTATCACTCTAATCAGCCCGTTAGTCTAGCATGGTCTAATCCTTTCCCGGACTCAGGCTCATTAAGTACTTCTTGGTTTACCCTCACCAGTATGGCTTGTCTCCAGCTGGGGTGACATGTTCTTTATGGGCTGTTCTTATATAGAATGTGAAGGATACGCAATCACCTTGTACAAAGGACAAAAAGAACATCGTGGTGTCTGTTCCAGCAGCGTCCCCATGTTTCGTTTCCAGCAAATACCAAAGCCTTCCATCTCTCACCAGCTTATGTGTGGGGAGGGATGAACAAAATGTTCTGACGTGAGCTTGTTTCAAAATTTCTACCAGGGAAGCAACTTGAGGGATTTAGCAGGAGAAACTGTGGGTGTGTTATTCTGGTCATGCTTAAGGAACTTGGAAAACAGAGTCAGAGAGTGGGGGGGTGGAGGGGAGTTAGGGTAGAGATAACTTGGCAGTAAAACAAAAGCAAACCAACAAAAACAAGGCGACCTGAAAGGGGAATTGAGGAGGCTCATGGAGAAAGGGGGCATCAAATTGACAATTTGGTCAGAAATCTGGACACTGTAAGAGACAATTTAGTACTGGGTCATGCCCTGGGCTGAATTTATTGCTTCTTCCCTTGTTAACTTGCCTCATGTTTAAAGTCAAAATTGCCATAGGCTCCAAGGGATTTTATCTTTGTCATTTGTATGATCTGCCTCAAAATACATACCCTGAAAGGAGTCTCCTCCGCTTTGAGGTTTCTTACCCCAGATGAGGAGAATGACATCCCCACCCCACCCCCATCGGAGCGAAGAAAGCAGAGATGCTGTTTTTATGGGTGATGAAATCGATTTTTGAAAGTCAGTGGATTTGAAAGGAGGTTCTGAATGAGGCTGGTGCTCTGAGAAATGAGTGAGGCACGGAGGTGGGGGCGCTGCGAAGGCGCGGGGACCCAGGTGAGGAGGACCCGTGGCAGCCGGCAAAGGGGTAAGAGGCCCGCGGACCCGTGGGCCTGCAGACAGAGGGGACCACCAGCCGTCGCCACTCGCCAAGGCCTGGTGGTAAGAGGATTCTGCGCTCTTCTGGCGCCCGGGAGATTAAAGACCGGACATTAATATGAAGCCACGTTTTGCCAGTTCCAGGTGAGTAGGGGAAGATTTCCCCCTGAGCCAAAGATGTTACAAATGAGGTGCGTTAAGAGCCCAGCAGGGACATCAGTCACCCTCGGGTGCAGAAAACGAAGAGGCGCGCCTCTCCCTAGCGTGTAGAGGAAGCCGGGCGCCTGGGAATGCAATACAAAGGCGGAGAGGCAAGGTCTCCATCCTCTTCTCCAACGCGGGCAGGCCGCAAACGGTAAAGCGAAATTAAAAAACGCACAATGCGTCGGCTCGCGAGGCTAACGATGTTTACACAGACATACCACGCCGATGGAACGGTCCCAACATTCCGCGCACAGCGCAGGGGAGAGGAGGTGGGGGCGCGGCCGGGCCGCCCCTCCCCCGCCGCCTTCCTGCGCCGCAACCTGGACTTGACCCCCGCGAGCCTGGCGCGGCGCGGCCGGGGCCGCCCCGCCGGAGCCGGGCGCTGAGACTGGCCGTCCGGGCCGGCGTCGCGGAGCCCAAACGCCGCAAGGTGGCGGGAACCCGGTCCGCCCCGACGCGGAGCCCTTTCAAATGCCTGGACCTCTTGTTTGATTGGGGGGAGAGGGGGGCCCCGAGGACGAAGATTTTGTCTCAAAGTGTTGAGCTGTGAAAGAAAAGGGACAGCTCGACAGCAGGGGTCCAGAGCCGAGAAGTGGAGGTATGCACGTCCCCGGGGGATGCGCTCGAGCCCCCCGCTGGGGGATGCCGGGCAAGTCGCGCTCCTGCTCTCCCGGCCTCCTGTCCCCACTGTAAAACCAGGGCCTGCGGCTAGGGCTTTCCAAGGTCCCTTCCGGCCCTAACATTCTGACTTGTCTCCTGTGGATCAGGACTCCGGGCAAAAGGAAAAATTACTCCATAACTAGGAATTAACAAAGCGCAGCTCTAGAAAGACAAAAGCAAACAAACAAAAAGTCTCAGATAACCCCAAACACTAGAACCTAGTGCATTTTAACTCTATTACTCTGTAGAAATTATTTATTTCTTTAGTAACAAAGGTAATTGATTAGAGTTAGTGCCGAAAAAGAAATGTGCTTGGGTCATTTGTCTTAAGGAGGAAACATAAATCCATAAATCCTCCAGGCTCGAAGAAAGAAAACTCTATTCCCAAAATAGGCAGATCTTCCAAACAAGTCCTTTTTTCTTTCTAAACCTTTGCTCTTAGCCACCTAAAATCAGTGGCTTTCTTTTCCTGAGATTCATATAATCTTTAAATAAAGGGCGAAAAGAAAGCCCCATTCTGCAGCCTGGCCTTGGAAAGCTGCGCCCAGAAAGAAGGATATTGAGATTTTATTTAGAGAAGGTTAAGAATCTGAAACAAAATGATTATCGGTCCCCTGAAAATATATGTAACATAATTTATAAACTAGGTGTTACACAAATTTACAGTCTGATTCTTAGACTATCTCTGGCTGGGAAAAGGAACACAGATCTTCTAGTTACACCACGGAATGTATTACAGGTGATGTTGATTCGCAGGCTACGTGATCTCTCCCCACCTCCTCCCAAACAGTCACATCAGAAATAAGGATTATATTTCTGACATTTATGGCTTTAAAAAGGAGCAGGAAGGTGACTGATTCAAACTCTAGTTGTTACCAAAACAAGGTAACAAGGTGCTTGGTGTACATGAAGTGTTAGAGGTTGTTACAAAAGCTCATTCCACTTAGCAGCCTCCTGAGGAATCTTCCAAAATGCCCAAATAAAGTCCACCCCCCACCACCACACATCAAGCTTCCTCCATCACCTCTCCCTTGCCCTCCCCCAAATGTTCCCTCTCCAATCAGCCAGCCCCTGCTGGCCTCCAGGACAGGCCGACAGGCGGGAGACCAAGACGAAACACTGGCCCCACCCCTCCCCCAGCTTCCCAGGGACAGTCCTTGCAGTGGGGTGAGTTTGTTGTGCTGACCTTGTGAGCGCGTGACCCACACTGAAGGACACTGTGTGCGGTCACTGAGTTTGCTGGCCTCATGTGTCCGTGTTCCTATCAATGAGGCAGCCAGGGGGAGGGGAGAGAGGAAGCGGGGAAGGATGATTATGAGGACATGCAGGACCAGAGACCGCAGCTGCTTAGGTGACAATAATTGGGTTGTTTCCTTCAAGTTGTTTTAAAATGAAGGTGGGCCTGGCATCCGCAACACTCTCCCAACCTCTCCTCTGGCTTCCTCCCACATGTTCCCAGCCTCCTCTCTCCATAGAAAGCTTTTATGCCAAGTCAGTGCCATATGCTCAGGACACAGACTCCAGAGCCAAATGCCCCCCCCTGTCTGAATCCCACTTCTGCTAACCCCCACACGCAGTTTCATCACCTGCAAATGGGAATGAGAACAGCTCTAGCTCACAAGCGTGCTCTGAGATTTAAGTAAGTGAGTACATGCTTAGCGCGGTGCCCAGCAGGCAGCATTCTAAACGTTTCCTTCGGTGATTGCTTTCTTCAGGCCTCTTCTCCCTGAAGGGCTGCCTGTTCTACCGGCTGTGGCTTCATGCCATTCTGAGCAAGGAGCACTCCTTGTCTTCCCAGACAGCAGGCGAGCGTTGCTAGACTTGTGTTTGGAAAGAGGTCATGGGGAAACTGAGAAAGGGTAGAAGACTCAGAAAAACCCTCTTTGGGAAGGCTGCCATTTACTGACCCCAACTCCGTAAACACCAGTTTGTATACCATTCCATTTAAACTTAACGATGGCCCCAAGGTAAGTATTTTTACTCCATTTTACAAGGAAGAAATGAGGGCTAAAAGAAGTTGGTAATGTTCCCAGTTGCACAGCTAGGATCAGAACCCGGCAGGAGTAAATACCACTTACAGAGTAGTACAGCTGCCTTGCCTGTCTTCACCCATTTAATGCTCTCAGCAACACTGTGAGATGGACACCATCATTCTTCCCATTTTACAGCTGAGGAACTGAGGCAGCCTGGGTAAATTCCTTGTCCAAAGCCCACAGGTACAAAGCGGCAGAGCTTGGCTGGAGCATAGCCTGGCTGGCGGCCCGCCCACAGCCCACAACCCCTCTGTCTGCCTACCGGTGATGGGAGAGCCCTGGCCACACCAACCCCCGTTGCCGATGGCTACTGTCACCATCCAGGATGTCCTTGAGAACTGCAGATCTCTTAAAACTCAGCCCCATGAGAACCACACAGCTACCGTATATCATTGCTCTGTACTTGAATTGTCAAGACAGAATGGATGTTGATTTTTCTTTGTTCTGATTTTTGTTGTGGTTTCCAAGAATCATAATATAATTTCTCTGTATTGAGAAAGGATAACCTTTTTCTGTCACTTGCAAGGGGTTTTTCCCTGGGATATTTAAGAATAGATCACCCTAGGGTATGTGCTATGGTGAGTGCTGTGAATTGTGTAAGACTGATAAATCACAGACCTGTACCCCTGAAACAAATAATACAATATATGTTAATTTAAAAAAGAAGAAGAAGAAAAAGGACTAGATCATTCTCAATACTTTCCACTGGGTCTGAGCTGGCTTCAATGTGGAAAGTGCACAGAGACCCTGCGGAGGACCCAGGATGAATCTTGCACAAGTCTCAGAAACAAGTTCCTGGTGCCAGGCTGGCCAGGGGAGATGGGAGAGACACAGCTCCCCCTGAGCAGGCAGAGCACGGCATCAACCCACAGTGCCTCACTAGGCCTTCTGCGCCTTGACCTTCAGCTCTCCAAAGTACTCAGAAAAACATTGCTAACTGAGGTTTCCTGTTGCTCTTTGCAAAGACAGACATTTGGCTGGTTTTTTTTTTTTTTTTTCCTCCTTTTCTCCAAACAGGTTTGTATTTAGAAGAAGTTATTTAAAGCGTTAAAAGTAAAAGTTTAACTCTTTCACCTTCCCCAAGGTATGCTTCTAGAATTGAAATAAGCAAACATTTTGGAAGGGGAGCCCAAGATCTCGCAGCTGGTAAAGGACAGACAGCGAGCTGTCCAGCCAGGTCTCCTAACTCAACACTTGGGTTCTCCCCTCTGCCCTTGACCAGCATGATGGCCTATGCCTCGGGGCTCCGAGATGTAAGGAAGTGACAGCGTTAGGGACTCAGGGCTGCCCTAAGTAACTCATTTCCATTCCTATTACTGTAATTTAGCTCTTCGAAGATCAGCCTGCCCTTCTAGTAAAGGAAAAAACAAACACACACACATACCACTCTGATTTTCAGCGCAGAAGCTCCATGCCCAACAGCTAAAATAGAATGTTTTGAAATGGAGAGTAGGGCAGACAGAAGCCCTGGTTATTATAGTTAATTCAATTTAATTAAAGCCATAAAAGCAAACCACAGTTCTGCAGTGGGTACTGACCATTCTGATTGCTTGGAGGATTCAGAGGAGTCCTGCTCTTAACTGATGGGCAGAGACCCAAATCACTGCCATTACTCAGCCTCTGTCAAAGGGCCTCTTTACTTTGATCCATCCAGTTACTCTTTTGTACACTATTTCTCTCCTATATTCTATGGTTTTAAAGGTGATCGTTGTGGTTCCTTTTCATTACAGTAAGAATTGCACTTTTATTCCTTTTCCCTAAGAAGCTCAAAAAGCTGAGTGAAATTTTCCACTTCTTTTCCCTTTTCTGTTCTCTCTCCACCACCTCTCAAGATCCTGTCCCTCTCTGCCTCTCCATTCTCTTCCGGTTTCCCTTATGGTCAACCACCTTCAGCGGGCCCCAAAGCGCCATCCAACCCGAAGCCAGTCTGCACCTGTCCCTCCAGGCCCTGCGCCTGGGCACACGAAGACAGTCCCCGCCCTCAACTTGCTCTCAGTCCAGCGGGAGAGGCTCAGGGAACACAGGCAGGCTCGGTGTGGTGCTGCCGAGCTGCGCCTGGACTGCTGGGGCCCTGGGACAGGAGGGACACCTCACCCTGGCTTGAGGGTATTACCGAGAAAGGAGACTTTTCAGGCGGAGGGAATGTCAAGTGAGAAGGCGCAGAGGAGACAGTGCATGATGATGCAAGGAACTGCTAGTGGTATCCTCCCCTTGCCTCCGCCAACCCCTCGAGCTCCATCTCTACTTCTTTCTTTCTGTTTTTGGCTCCATTTCTATTTTCCCATCATACAGAATTTTTTTTCTTTCTTGCCCCAGCCTTTACTCATGCTGTCAGGAACATGCTTCTCACCTCCCCAGCCCTCTGCCGGCTTACTCTCATCCTGCCCACTTACCCTATGGGTCCCCGACGAAACGTCCCTTCCTCCGGGAAGCATCCCTGACCTCCCAAGTCTGGGCGGCATCCCGTTCACTCACCCCCATTCCTAACACTCATCACACAGCATTATCACCCCTGTTTATTTGTGTGTATTCTGCCGGGGACCACAAGCTCTGGGGAGGCAGGAATGCCATCCGTATTGTTTATCTTTGTCTCTCCAGGCCAGAAATGGCGTGGGGCATGCAGTAGGTGCTTTACAGAGGTTTGCCGGGTGCACTAAACATTGCTAGAAAAGACCATACTGGGGCATAGTGGTGTGAAGTGAAAGTAAAGAGGTGAAGGTCCTCACAGGCTGCCCTGAAGAGGCAAGATGGGGAGACAGCATGTGAGGAGAGGAGCATGCCAGGGAGCGCCCTCGTGGAGCAGAGTCGTTGGAGGCCAGCACAAAGGTCCTCAAGCCACTCGCTGGACCCACAACCAGAGTTAGCTCATTGCAATCTGGATGAATTTCCTCCAAGGAGAGAGAAATCCCTAGCCAGCCAGAGCCATCTTGAATTCCCTTGTAACAACAAGATGGCAGAGTCGGACGGAGGTGGCTACTACTCCGTGTCACACTTCCTTCAGCAGCATGTTTGTTCACGTTCAAAACAAATGAGAAGCTTCTGGAGACCCGAAGAGCGCTATGCATAAACAAAGAGGCCAAGGCTATCTCAAGGTTGGGACAGTGTGGCTATCACTGGGCATCTCCCTCTGGGACCATTTCCAGGCGCTTTCACTCTCCACAGCTGGCCCCACCACCTGGGTCGGAGGCTGCCCTCAGATGCCAGAGCTCACTTAACCTGTGTGCAGGGAGTACCTGGGAATTCGCAACCCCGCAGGGCAGCCCTCAGCCAGTTGCAGGAGAGCATCCTCTGACCCCTGAGCAAGACAACCGGGATGTGGGCCCTGCCCTGTCCTCGGGAGACCCGCCGCAGGACGTGGCTTCCTATCCCCTCTTTGCTCAGCCTTCTTCCCTTGGTTGTCCCATGCCACACCCCTGGACTTCCTGGGAGCGTCATTCAAAACTCACCTGCATGAGAATCCTCGTCTCCAGGCTCCAACTGGGGGACCCAGCCCATGGCACACAGTGTTCCTAAACCTCCAGGCAGAAACAAGCACTCTGCGGGAAGACATAACGCCCTGTGTGCTTTAACCCTGCTGTTCACACATGCAGTACTGCCATCAAAACCGTGGTCATCGTGGGTGAGGGGATGGGGTCACTGGGTGACGGGCATTAAGGAGGGCACTTGATGGAATGAGCGCTGGTGTTATATGCAACTGATGAATCACTAAACTCTACCCTGATGCTAATAATACACTATACATTAACTAAGTTGAAATAAAAAAAAAAAAAAGTGGTCATCAGAGGTGAGGACACACACTAAGAACAATTTCTAACCCGAATGGGTATTTTCAACTAAAAGGAGATATTTTATTTTTCACATCCTAAAACAGAGCCCACCTCCAACCGCATGAATTCAAAGCCCGGTGCTTCCGAGCATTTGTGAGGTGTCATCTGATGGTCTCGCATTTGGCCTGGGAAGAAGATCACCACCTGCCTAAACTGAATGTGTCAGGGAAGGGACAGCCTATGATACATTCCATCTCTCCAGAGAACGTTGCAGTCTTTCAAAATTTTGACTGGAAAGAGAGAACTGGGTTTGGGGGGTGTCTGTGTATACTCAGGGAAAGATAAAGTTGGAAATGGTCAGTAATTGTAATTTTCTATCGCAGGTATTTATCCAAGGAAAAAGTTTCAAAGTTTATGGGTGAAGAGGATAAATCTTAAACTCCGTAGGTCAGTTTTTGGAAGTTTATAATGCTAGGAACACACAAAATTGTTCACAGGTTCTTCTTCCTGAGCTTTAACTTAGTTTTTGCTTTTTTTTTTTTCTTAAGATTTTATTTATTTAGTGAGAGAGAGCACACGCACAAGAGCAGGGGGAGGGGCAGAGGGAGAGACAGAATCTCAAGCAGACTCTATGCTGAGCACGGAGCCTGACGCAGGGCTCAATCCCACAACCCTGAGATCATGACCTGAGACGAAATCAAGAGTCAGACGCTTAACCGACTGAGCCACCCAGGCGCCCCAGCTTTACATTAAGTTTCAATATTTTATATCGAGATGCTGCTGCATTAAAAGTAACAAAACAGGTTAATGAAAAAGTCAAAAACAAGGGTTTGGGGTTTTTTTTTTCTTAATTTTATTTTATTATGTTATGTTAGTCACCATACAACACATCACCAGTTTTCAATGCAGTGATCCACGAAAAAACAAGGGTTTTAAATAAGCAAGAGGGAAAACCACAACTTTGTATTGCTGTCCCTTGAATGAGAAACAGAGATTTCTGTGGATTTATTTAAACCCTTAGGTTTGGGTGCAACAGGTGAACGTTAAAATCATTTTGAGTAGTCATAATTTTTTTCTCAGTCTGGCATCTGCCAAATTCAAGGAAGATTAGAAACTGGGTGCCTGGGTGGCTCAGTCGGTTAAGCGACTGCCTTCGGCTCAGGTCATGATCCCAGGGTCTTGGGATGGAGTCCCACATCGGGCTCCCTGCTCCGCGGGGAGCCTGCTTCTCCCTCTCCCACTCCCCCTGCTTGTGTTCCCTCTCTCGCTGTGTCTCTCTCTGTCAAATAAATAAATAAAATCTTTTAAAAAAGGAAGAATGAAAGAAAGAAAGAAAGATTAGAAACAGCATTTAGAGATCAGGCCTTCTGGATGGCAAATCCAAGTCCTGCTCTGTGCCCAGCCCCTCCTCAGCCAGCCAGCAGCCTGGCTCTGGGATTAGGGGGGCTCAGCACCAGGTTGTCCTTGAGCTGCCTCACCCCACCTGGCCCCAGGGCAGCATCTGGGGCTCTGCTTCATTCCCGTGCCTGAAGCCCAGGCAGTGACGTCCCCTCTAATCCCCGTGAGTCTGTTCCCCTGGCTAGTGAGCAGCTCCATGATTGACTGAGTGCCAGCTTCATGCCAGCCGGGGGACGGGGTACTTCTCCTTAGCACAAGTGCCCCCTCAGTGCCTGGAACGCAGAAGTGGGGACTGGGCACCCTCTCCCATTCATGTGTACTGCTGCCTCTCCGCTCCGCGTCAGCCCCAACACAAACCTCAGCCCTTCCTCTGGTTATCCCAAAAGACCTCTTCACACCAAACCATTCAGGAGCTTGGGAACTTTGTGGAGACTTGAGGGTCAAGAAGAGGAGGGGGTGCAATGCATATTGCACAGTCTCCCACTGTCTCCTGGCTCTCCCTAGATGAAGTCCATGTCTTGGGACCTCAGCATCATCCCCCAAACAGGATATCACGCCTCTCCTACAAAACACAATGCTCTCCCCAGGAGTAAGTCTGGTGAATACAATTGAATACACCTGCCCTCACACAGTAACATAAGGCTGGGCAACCCACAGGGTAGAGAGGCTCACTGATTTGCTCAAGCTCACTCAGCTAATAAGAATCCTACTGGGAATTTGAGCGCAGGTCAGTCTGAAAGCCCCTACTCGCCTGGTATGTCGTGTTGCCTCGCCATGATGGAATCACCTGCTGACACCTCATTTCTTTCAAAGACAGGCCGTGTTTTGTGCCCTCCTTTTCCTCGAAGGCTTAGTCTTGCCCCTGATTCCATCCCAGCTGCTGGAGCCAGTTCCTGACTGCGGTCCCTGGCCCCCTACCATGTCCCACACATACCTTTGGGGGCTCCTTCCTCTGCCCCGCACCGCCCCTGCTCTGCCCGCCTCCCTGCACTGAACCTCTTGCTCTATTTGATGGGGACCAATTGCTTGGCCTGCCACCCATCTCCTCATCCCACAATTTCTGTCTTATTGGGCTTTCTCTCATCACCTGTCACTGGGCCCCTGACCACTGGGCCACCTCCTGTCCTGCTCAGTGCCCACAGGCAGCTCCCACAGAGCCTTGCTGATGGTATATGCTGTTTTCAGAAGACAATGACTCTCTCTCTTCCTTTCCTGTCTCTCTCTCTCACAGGCAAAGAACGTCTGCCTCCCAAGAATGATTCAATTCTCCACTGCCCCTACTGGCCAAGGTGCTCTAGGGAGGACCTCGCTGTCAGTGGCGTTTAATGGAGTGACTGAGACATCTCTACCTCCCTTCTTCCCTCTTTTGCTCCATGTTGGCTGAGAAGGCAGCTGCCCTGGAAAAGATTTTTGGCTGATCCATTTTCTCCCTACTCCCTCAGACTTTCCCATGCAAAGCTAAAAATAGCAACTCATTGCTGTTATCACACTGAAAGTCAGAAGCAGATTCCCACCATCTGGGCACAGACATGGCGGTCCTGCCCATCGTATGGGCAGGTGTCGGGCCCCAGCCTCGGGGAGCACGAAGGAGCTGGAGGGGCTAGTATGCATTTAATGTCCAAAGGGATGGACAGCCATTGTCACAGGTATCAACTCGCAGTATTTTGTAGGAGTCGGGATTCTCAGACAATCCGGCAACCAGTTGGGGCTTTCCAGAAGGCCCAATGTGGTCCACCAACGCACATGTCCCCAGACAGCCAGCTGAGGGGTAGAGTTCGCCACATAGGCAACGTGGCCCCCAAGCTCTGGAGGCTGCAGATCAAATGAAGAGTCACCCCAGGGGGCTGTTGGCCTGTGCTGAAGAACTGTGACACATGCAAGCCCATAGCCGGAGCCAAATTATGCAACCGCCCTCGTTTCATCATCCATTTCTGCCCTCCTCCTCCGCAAAGCCTTCCCAGCCGGTCCGTCAGCTGTGTCTCTTCCTCCTCTGAGTTTCGGGCTATACCAACCATTGGGCACCTAAACAGATACAGCCTTGTGGCCTTCCCAGCATCCTATATGGAACTTTCACCTACTGCATTTTTCTTTAAAGAGGTGTGTGCATGGGGCGCCTGGGTGGCTCAGTCGGTTAAGCGTCTGCCTTCAGCTCAGGTCATGTTCACAGGGTCCTGGGATTGAATCCCACATCGGGCTCCCTGCTCAGCAGGGAGTCTGCTTCTCCCTCTGCCTCTGCCTCTCCCCCGCTTGTGCTCTCTCTCTCTCTCTCACTCCCGTGTACTCTCTCTGGCAAATCAATAAAATCTGAAAGAAAGAAAGAAAGAAAGAAAGAAAGAAAGAAAGAAAGAAAGAAAGAAAGAAAGAAAGAAAGAAAGAAAAGAAAGAAAGAAAGAAAAAGAAAAAAGGAAGGAAAGAAGGAAAGAAAGAATGAAGAAAGGAGAGAGAAAGAGGTGTGTGCATGTGCGTGCATGCGTGTGTGTGTGTGCGCGCGTGCGTGTGTGTGTGTGTGTGTCCTGACACAGGAGCTCCTGTGCAGAACAGAACTATGGCTGAGAATAGTTACACGAGACAAGCAGCTCCCATCTACTGGCTCTTCCCAAATGCCAGCCGTTTCCATGCTTCAAAGACCCTCTAAAGTGCCCTAGAGGACGTCCTGAGACTTCTTGACTTCTGTGTCTTAGCTGCCCGCTATCTGGTCCCCCTTCTTAGGTGTGGGGAAATTCTCCCTCTCCGAGCCTGGGGCTCCCTTTCTCTCGCTGCTGACCAGAGGCTACAAAGCCAGATTCTTGCTTTCTCCCTCCACCTGGCAGCCAGGACATGGGCACGTGACCCGGTCTGGCCATCAGATTTTAATCAGGAACAAGTGGCAGAGAAAAGGGGACAGGGAGAATTTGTTCTAGCAGCAGCACTGGTGGCTGCTGTGCAGCGGGGTCAGGGGGCTCCTCCTCTGTTTTCAGCACATTTCCTAAGCCCGGTTGGACCCACCCTTCTCAGTGATTCCTTGAGCTACTCCATCACCAAACTTCTTCTGTACCTAAATAGGTCAGAATAAATTTTCATTCCTTGTAGCCAAGAACCCTGGCTGTAGGTTAAAATTCTTGTATCACAGGGTAGGATTTGAAGCTCAGAGAGGTAAAGTGACTTGCCCAAGGTTACAGGGCTCACACCTGTCAATTATAAAGCTTGTGTTCTTTTTTAAAAAGTTTTTATGTAAATTCCAGTTAGCATAGGGTGTTACATCAGTTTCAGGTGTCCAATATTGTGATTCAGCATATCACCCCATGCTCATCAGACAAGTGCACTCCTTAATCCCCAGCAAAGCTTGTATTCTTGACAACACTGATTGTTAAATGTTCAAAATGAGAATTAGATTATAAAAGGCTTCTTCTCTTGTGGATACTTCATAGACTTTTTTAAATGAGATAATTAGGATAGAACCATTATGTTGCTGGAGATAGTATATATCGGTACAACCTTTGTAGAAGGCAAATCGGGAATATGTATCAAGCCCTTTAAAATGTTCAAGCCTTTGGGGGCACCTGGGTGGCTCAGTCAGTCAAGCGTCCTACTCTTGGTTTTGGGTCAGGTCATGATCTCGGGGTCGTGAGATCAAACCCCACGTCGGGCTCTGTGCTCAGCATAGAGTCTGCTTATGATTCTCTCTCCCTCTCCCTCTGCCCCCTCTCCGTGCTCTCTCTCTCTCTCTAAAGTAAAATAAATAAATCAAATCTTTAAAAATAAATAAACAAATAATTTTTAAAAATGTTCAAGCCCTTTGAGTTACTATTACCATTCCCCCCACCCATCCCCCTTAGGTACAGTTATCACTCCCATTGAGAAATCATGTACTAAGGGAAGAGATTCATGTACAAAGACGTTCAACGTTAATTAAATAGTTAATAGCTGAAAGTGCACAGCAAAGAGGAATAATATCTTTGCCAATTTGAGTAATAGCCATTTTAAATGATTTTTAACAAATAAAACCCACCATTTGGAATTTTTAAAAAATATATTTTTTTATTTATTTGAGAGAGAGAGAGAGAGAGAGAGCACAAGTCAAGGGCAGAGGCAGAGGGAGAAGCAGACTCCCCACTGAGCAGGGAGCCCGATGCGGGACTCCATCCCAGGACTTTGAGATCATGACCTGAGCTGAAGGCAGATGCTTAACCTACTTAGCCACCCAGGCACCCACATTTGGAATTTTAAAATTACTAACAAACAACTCTTGAGTCAAATTTGAGATCTAAATTGAGAACAGAGAAAATTCAGAAAGTACTATTAATAAAAATACACCATTGCCCAAACAGACTTTCCCCGGAGGCAAAGTCATTGCCTAAAAACACTTATAATTGCTAAACTGCAAAAAATAAAAATAAACCATTTATGCTTAAGGAAGTTTTTAAAAGGGCAATAATAAAGTTTGTAAAGTTTTTAGTACCTTTTAAAACGCTTACTCAGTAACAGGAACTTTTAAAAATCAGGATAAAATTATATTTACCGTGTGATTAAAACTTTATGAAACAAACATACCCATGGATTAAAGTATGAACAAGATACAATATTATCACAGTAGCAGGGGCTTCGAATGGTTGAATTCTGGACAATATTTTTTCCTTGTGCTTTTCCATATCTTCTGACTTTTTAAAATGAGCTTGTATTGCTTTTCAATAGAAAAGGGTTTATGTTTTCGACATGAGCTAATTCCCCTGAAATGGAGTCTGGTTGGGTTAGGGAGATCTGCAGGTCACCGCTCTCCCCGGTGGCCAGAGGAATGGGTATCAGCTCCATGCTCTCTGCCACTACCTTGCTCCCTCCATCACTTAAGACGTGTGTCCCCACTTCCACATGCCGAACGCACCCCAGAACCAGTGATCAGAGCCGCAAGAAGGAGAGTTATCTGTGGTTGAAGCAAGTCTGCTGGCAGTTCATTTCACACAGGGAGGCGCAGGTGCTCAGGAACTAGGGGCAACACCTCAAGCCTTTGGATCAGTCATTACTGGGCTGATATCTGGGTCCACCCTGGACAGAGGCATTGCTTCCATCACCACTGGCAAGATAATGGCTGTAAATGCTCTTCTCTCCGCGGTGCTGAGGTGACTTCTTACGCCAGGGGCAGCGTAGTGGGCTCCCTGCAAGCAGGCTGCCCCAAGGCATGGCAATCAACTCTAATGACAAGCATCACACCCGCTGCAGAGCCTGGGTCCTGTCAGTTCTGAAAGTCCAATGCTTCCAACTGTCATGGGGCACCCCTGGGGGCATGAAGTCATTTCAGATCAAGAGTCAGATGCTCCCACACCCCACTCGGAGCCTGGAGAGCCCTGGCCTTTCGCTTGGTTCGCTTGGACATGTGACCCAAGAGAAGGTGGAGCCTGGGCGGTCTCTGCATGGAGTGCACCGCCTGGCTCCAGAAGGAAACAACTACAATGGACTGAACTGTGTCCCTCACGATGCATATGTTGAAGCCGTAGCCCCACGGTGTGACAGCTTTTGGAGATGGGCCCATAGGAGGTAATTAAGGCTAAGTGAGGTCATTGGGGGTGGTGGCTAAGCCAATAGAATCGGTGGCCTTGGGCGCCTGGGTGGCTCAGTTGGTTAAGCAACTGCCTTCGGCTCAGGTCATGATCCTGGAGTCCCGGGATCGAGTCCCGCATCGGGCTCCCTGCTCGGCGGGGAGTCTGCTTCTCCCTCTGACCCTCCTCCCTCTCATGCTCCCTGTCTCTCATTCTCTCTCTCTCAAATAAATAAATAAAATCTTTAAAAAAAAAAAAAAAAAGAATCGGTGGCCTTATAAGAAGAGGCAGAGCTCTCTCTCTCCCTCTCCCACCCCCCACCTGTCCCCCCTGCCAGGTGAGGACAGCTTGAGAAGGCAGCTGTCTGCAAGCCAGGAGGAGAGTTCTCACCAGAAACCAAACCCTGCTGGAACTCGATCTTGGAATTCCCAGTCTCCAGAGCTGAGAGAGAATAAATGTCTGTTGTTTGAGGCACCCGTCTATGGGAGTTTATTATGGCAGCCTGAGCAGTCTAAGACAATATCCTTCTTAATGGGGGACACGCAGTTCCCCCCCCACTCAACAGGCCCCCAAAACAAGTCTTCCCCCACTCATCCCACCCCATCCAGGCCCAGCCCTGAGCTTGGGCCCTCCTCACCTAGAGGCCCCTGCAAGTTCCTCAAGGCTCTCTCCACCCCTGGTCAGGAACCTTGTCCTTTCTTGTCACGGCACCCCGGATCTTGAGACAAGGCTTGGTGCTTGTCCGATGCTCAGTAAGAGCTGGTGGGAGGCATAAGTAACCTAGCACCCCTGCCAGGGGGTCCCACCAGCCAGGTGTGGAGAAGCGGCGTAGGTTCTTCCCCAGCAATCAGCAGTCACCCTTCTGGTGCCGGTTCTTCTTTGTTTTCTCTGTTCCAGGGTTCCCTCCACCCGCAGGCGGCAATGCCATGATACATTCTTAATGAACACCAACCATGGGCCTCCTTCTCTGCTCAACCCTCATCTACAACGTTCAACAAGACGACGTGGTGAGCACCCCAAGCAATAAACAAATAAACGTATTAGAGCATCTAAAATTACAAAGAATTTAAAAACGGGGGGAGGGGAATAACATCTTCGCAACGTGTGAGGAAATCCCATGGTGCTGAGCTGTGTCCCCTGCACAGCCCTGCATTACCTGATGAGCTGGGCTCGAGTTTGAGCATTAAACCTCCCTCCAGACGCACCCTGCCATCCCTCCTCTCTCTCACTCTGTTTCTGTTCTGTCCCAAGCCCGTGGGGCAAGGGCTACCTCCCTCCGCCCACCTTGTTTGCTCCCCGGAAACCCCTGCCACTCATCACCAGCCTAGGCTGGGCCCTTCCTCCATCACCGCCTAAGCCCTCAGAGTAACTGATTTCATGTGCTTCTGAAAGGTCTACTGCAGTTCTAACAAGTGCAAATACTTTCCTCTTCCAGGAATTGGAGGGCTTCTATGGAGACTGATAGAAAATACAGCAAGTCGCACTATAGGTTGAAAGGCTATGAAAAGTCCGTGCAAGGTCTGAGGAGGGAAAAGTCAATCCCATGGGAAGGCAGGGTTTGGGGGGAAGGCAGGGCGGGCTTTTCCAAAGATGTAGTATTTGAGCTACGTCTTAAACAATGAGTGGGGATTGGCCGTGCTGGCAAGAGGGGGGTAGAGGAGGGCTTTCCAGGCATTAGGAAGATCAGAAGCAAAGGCACAGATCCATGAAATTTCAAGGGCTCTACACTTTTATCTGTTGCTGCCTAACAAATGACCCACAAACTTAGTGGCTTAAAACAACACCTTTTTTTTGATCTCATTGTGTCTGTGGGGCAGCAATCTGGGCACAGCTTAGCTGGGTCCTCACCCTCAGGGCTCTCCCAAGGCAGCAGTCAAGGTGCTGGCCAGGGCTGGGGGCTCAGCTGATGGCTTGTAAGAGGGCTCCATTTCCAAGCTCACATGGTTGTTAGCCGATCGCCATTCTTTGAAGGTTGTTGGACTGAGGGCCTTGGTCTAGCTGGCTGGAGGCTGCCTTTAGCTCCCTGCCAAGTGGTGCTCTTCAACATGGCCACTGGCCTCACTGAAGCATGCAAGCCAGGGAGGCAACAGAGTCGTCCAGCAAGACCGAAGTGGCATCTCATCACCTTCGTCATACTCTGTCACAAACCAAGTTGCTAGGTCAGCCCACGCTCAAGGGGAGAGGATTCTACAGGTACGTGACTTCCGGGAGGTAGGGAGCCTTGGGGACCCCTGAGAGTCAGCCCCCCACAGGCCACTTGGGGAACTGCAGGCAATCTTATGCTCTGGTGGTGGCGCAGCAACATGGGATGTGGGGGCAGAGGGGGACAGACCACGAGGGGCTTCAGAAACCATGCCAAAGGACGGGGGCGTCTGCGTGTAAATGGTGGGATCCCTTCCTTCTCTTCTTTACATGCACCTTTTGGTTTGGTTTTGTTTCTCAAAATCACATCAGCTTCTTTAGTGCCCTAAAATCCCCGTTACACTTACGCACCCTACACAGTCAGGTCCCCTCTCCTTCCCAGGCGTCCCCCCTCTAACGGTAGTGACACATCCGTCACGTAGACACACCTAAGTAAGACTTAAACAGATGCAGCTGAACTCTTCTAAATCCCCAGACCCCCAAACAGGTGACACCCCCAAATCATCACCGAGACTTTGGCAAGAAGTTGTTCTCGGCTGTCTGAAAACCCAGAATGGATGAGGGGAGGAGGGGGAGGAGGTCAGGCAAGGCCTGTTATGCTTCCCTGGGACCCAGCCCTCTCCTCCTGGGTCTGAGTTGTTCCTAGCCGTGGTGCTAGGAACACCAGGCCTCAGTCGATCCAAATCTATCATCGGCCCCACTGTGCAGAGAGAGGCCCCAGAATAGCCAATACTTCCCAAGCCATAACCAACTTTCCCAGAGGAAATGGCCTAATGTCATGATCCCTCATCACTGGAAATGTCACTTGATTATGGTTGTCACAATAACGACTGCTCTTCCTTTTCATCGAAGTTGAAGAATGTCTGCAGTTCTGGCTTTTAGAGGTTTTTACTGGCTTCTTTACCTTGATCACTTTTCCTGCACGTGTGAGAGTGTGTTTTTGCCAAAGCTCATTTCTCTGTGCTTAATAAAGCATTTTATGGGCTACTTTTTTGGCAGGAAGTCCCCGTCCTCCATCCTTTGATCTGTGGACTCTGTGTGTACCGAGCTAGCCCTGAGTAAGCATTACCCTTCCAAACACCACGAGCCACGTCCAAAATATAACCTCTTAAGGTTCCATTTGGAAGCCCTGGGGGTCTCTTCCTATAATCCTTAGATCCCTCTGGCTTTGGTCCTTGCCCCACCCATGATTAATCTCCCAGGGAAAGGAATAAAAGCCGTGATAATTCCTGGATTTTGACGATTTCCACCCAAGTACTTCTCGTGATCACACTCACTGGTTACCGTGCATCCATTTGGAGGATGGCCGCCTCTTACAAAGGGATCATGACAACATTCCAAATGCAACAGCTTTGATCTCTCGGCCAGAAGACATCTGCTTGCCTGTTATGACAATTTTACCTTCTAGGTTCAGGCCAGAATTGTCCCCCCGCTCCCCAAGCACATCTCCCTGCCGGAGTATCATTCCTTCTCTGTTCCCTTGGCTTCGTGTTATCACCTTCTCCTTCCAAAACTTTTGCCTCATCCCTCCATGAAATATTTTACCTCGGACAGAGAAATTCTGCAGCTGACAGGCGACTGGATTGGCTTTGAAGTGTGCTGGCTCTAGACTGAATCTCTGGCCGGAGGAACAACTTACTGGAATTACTTAGAAGTCTCCTTTCCTTTGTTTCCTTCTCTGTGTTTATTCATGGAGGAGAACGTCAGTGATCATCGGGAGGGAAGGCACCAGAAGCCTGTTCTCTCTGTGATTCAGCGAAGGATGCATTTTCCACTTTCTCCCCTCCCACAAAAAGCCACGATATTGAACGAAGTCTCTCTTCCCCGAATGATCTCCATTTCCCAGCCTCCTCACCTCGTGTTCCTAATCCCCGGCGTCACCCTTGCTTGGGAAGAGTACTACCATTTAAATCAGGTGGTACACACCTACCAAGAGGAGCCTGACCAGAATCTCCCCTCCCAGAAACAATCCCTTCAGGCCTCACCCGCAGGCCTGCTCCCTTTGCAAGATACAGAGACAGGCATGGGCCTCAGTGGGTGACGAGGACATTTGTTTAACTGCTTCGAAATTATTATTTGCATGTAGAAGACCTTGGAACAAAAGCCCCCGTGTGTGTAAAAATGCCACAGGATTAAGCCTTTGTTTGGATCCCTTCTCGAAAGAAGTATGATCATACACATCGCCAAGGACACCTGAGAGCTAAATGAGCTATCAAATGGCCAACAGACTTGGCGAAGAAACGTAATCTGGTCCACAGCCCCCATTGTCAGAGCGCTCTGGTCCGTCATTCTACACGCCCGGTCCTCCTTTCTCCGCGTGCTGTGCCCTTGTCTCCAGGAAAGGGGTTTGCAGCCCGATCTGCCCCCAGGGACAGGAGAGGTGAGCAAGGGAGTGGGACCATGCGAGCATGGAGTCAGTGGGTGCACAGTGCCCGGCACGTACAAGGAAAACGTTACTCAGTAAGCCATTCGGGCTACCGAGACCGTGGCCTGCCAGTTACCGAGGCAGGATGAATAAAACCGGAGTCAAGGTCGAAGAAATGGCCAGACCACTCAGGAGTTGTGGACACACATATGCCCATCTGACAAAAGGATTTATTTATAAAGAAATAACAAAGACCAAACTCCAGAGGGTTGTTTTAGCTACAAGGAGAGAGGGAAGGGGATGCGGAGGAGGATATAGGTTTCTGTGAGTTACTGCCAATATTCTACTTCTGGGGTTCATTGGCAGCTTCCTAGTTGTTTGTTATAGAGGGAATAAATAAATAGCAAAGCCATGCATGAACTGAAGGTGGTAATGAATGATCATTAATCTGATTCTGTGAGCTGGAGAGATACAAACTAATTCTCCAGGGGCCAAAACTTTTATTATTCTGAAATAATTGTCTCTATCACTTGTACTTAAAGAAAACCTAAGTTAATACCTGCTTAACTGAGAAATTCTCCAAGTGTTTGGTGGATTTGCTCCCCAGTGCTAAGGGAGGTATAACTGCTGTTTCTAGTCCCTTCCACACGATGCACTGAGCGGCACGTGGTCTGGACCACAGGGTCAAGTTCAGCAGAGACTGGGCAGGGTGCCCATGACAGCTAGCCTGAATGTGACCCAGATGCCTTGGCAACCCTGGCACTCACTGGGGTATGTCAGAGCAGTGTGGGCAGTCAGACAGACCCAAGTTCAAGTCCCAGTTCTGCCGCCACCCATGAGCTGACCAGAGGAAAATCCCTTAGCCTGCCTGAGCCTCAGGTTCTTGAATGTCAGCTGGGGAGTTTTAGTTTTCCAGGGCCGCCATAACAAAGGTGGTGACTTAACACAACAAAAATCTATCCTCTCACAGTTCTGGAAGCTAAAAAGTTTGGCAGGGCCATGTTCCCTCTGAAGGCTCTAGGGCAGGACCATCCCTGGCCTCTTCTAGCTCCCGTGGAATGTCAGAAATTCCTTGGCGTTCTTTGGCTCATGGCTATACCACTCTCATCTCCGTCTTCATGGTCACGCAGCATTCTCCCTGTGGGTCTCTCTGTCTTCTCATAGCCTTCCTATAAGGACACCAGTCACTGGGTTTAGGGGCCACTCGGATCCAGTAGAACCTCATCCGAATTAATACATCTGCAAAGACCCCCCTTTTTTCCCCAAGAGGGTCACATTTTGAGGTTTTGGATAGATGTGAATTTCAGAGGCATACTATTCAACCCAATACCTGGAGATGAGGATATATAACCAAAAGGACTATGATAAGAATTAAATTAAATAATGTGTATAAAGCACCTAACACAGGTCAGCACTCATCATCATCATCATCATCCATCACCTCAGGGAAAAGATTCTATTTCTGAAAACATTTCACCCTGCCAGCTAAGGTGACTACAAGTGAAACTGTCAAACAGGCCTGGGTTCAAATCCTGGCTGGGCAACCCCCGGCAAATTACCTAGCGTCTCTGAACCTCAGCTTCCTTATCCACACTAGTGGAAATACATAGATATATATATCTATACTTAAATGGCATTTCCTATATTCCAGGCACTGTGCTAAGGATTTACAAATCTTATCTCATTCCATCAATCGTCAGAACAACCCTGTGGAGTTAGGTATTATCTATTTTATAATCAAGGAAATTAAGTCAGCAGGTATTTAAGACAGCTGGTTAAGGTCACATAGGAAGTAAGTGATGGAACCAGAATTCAAACCCAGGCAGTCTGGCTCCAGAATTCCTCCAAGATTAAATAAGAAGGTTTAAATGGAATGGTTAGTCTGTGCTTAGCATGTATGAAGCAGTCCATAAATGGTGGTATAGTAACTATGCTCCCTCTTCCAAACCTTTCCCCTTTGCTGACCTCGGGATTGCCTTTCCTCTTTCTCTCAGTTCAGATACCCTGTTGACTTTAAACCAGAGCCAAGTTTCCATGTCTAAATGTTCAGACTGCTCAAGTTCCATTCAGTTTCCTGGGGTATCTTGTCCTCTTTTTTTTTTATCTTGTTCTTACTCTCTCCAGTGTCTTGTGACCATGGTGACCGGAAGGGTCACAGAACGGGAGAGTGCAGTGGTTCTCTCTCTGTGGCAACTGGTAAACTGTGGCATTTCTTTGCTGGGGTGGGGACAGAGTGGCACCACAGACTGGAAGACATATCTCAGGGATATCCACTCAAGGGGGGGGCACTCACCAACCCAAGAACCTGTGTGTGCTGTTGGCATAAAGCTCCTCGAGAGATCCATCATGGAACAAGGCCTCCCTTAGGGAAGAACGCAGAAAATTCTCCCATGGAAAATGTGAATCCATGATGGCGTCAGAGGTCGGGGAAGTGAGCTAACTCCTGAGCATCCACCCTTGGGCGAGGTGGGCTCCCAGCCAGGGGGCCCTGCTAGACCCTGCCCTGGCCTACTCTGAGCAGGAGGCTTTCACCCAGTGCTCGTCCAGTTTTCTGGGACTTGGCAGCAACCCCCCCGCTACAGTTAACAGGTGCGTAAGAGGAAGAGGCCCCCCTGCCCCCCAGCTGAGCTCTCCTCCTGCCTTTCTTGCTCTTGCCAGTCTCCTCCCATGGACATGGCATCTGTCACAGAAATTCGGCCATAAGGAGAGTGTGCACCGCCACAGCCACGACGGGAGAACTAGGTAGATCCAATAATAACTGAAGCAACTTTCTGGGCAAATGTGTTCACCCTCCCCAAACCCACAATACGAGGACAGGCTTTCTCCAAGAAGTAAAGTAAGGGACAGCACTTGGCAAATTGCGAAGCAAGCCATTTACCACTGCTGCTCCACGCTTCCCCTTTTAGGGTCCCTCCCGCCTCCCTCCCAGGCCCCGACCCCCTGAAACAGCACTGTCTTCCCTCCTTTCTTCCTCACGAGTCATACCTTTCCTCACCCCCAGACTTTTGAGGGCCCCTGTCATTTTGATAGTAGTGGGCGTTATTAAAGAAGAAATGCCAGCTAATTTGCCGACCAGCTAGCAGGCAGCATCTCCCAGGTGCCACTATGCCCTCACCCAGGCGAGATGCACAAAAGATGCAGCTGGTGGAGAGTCTTGAGGCAATTCCTAAATTTTCTGCTGCTCACCTGTGGGCGGCTACGATGTACGCAGAGCTTATACTTGATGCTATGAGGTGAGAGTGCGGGGCACGGTTTCTATGAACTGGTTACTAAGCCCATGAAAACACACTAACAAGTAATAAAGTCTTTGTGCTGCGAGCCATGGGGAAGTTGGACACACAACCTTGTCCCTCGCGTGCCTAGGCTCCAGGGAGAGGGCAGGACTTAGGTCCCTCACCCTTCACGAGCTCCCCAACATTGCCCCCCGCAAACAGCGCTCCCCGGTCCCTCCTCTGCCCAGCCCTGACCTCAGCCTCCCCCTGCGCAGCCCGCTGGGTCCTCAGGACTGGGCTGTGGGGGCGAAACAGGTGGAGGGGATGAAGAGGTACAAAGTCCCAGTTGTAAAATAAACAAGACACGAAGATGAAAAGTATGGCAGAGGGAGTACCTTCTATAATATTGTAGTAAGTTTGTACGGTGACAGATGGTGAGTACACTTATCGTGGTGAGCACTGTGTCATGCATATAATTGTCGAATCACCCTGTGGTACACCTGAAACGAATAGAATATACTATATGTCAACTATACTTCAATTAAAAAAAAAAGACGGGCTGTCAGTGATGGTGCTCCGCTCAGCCCATACATTTTAACAGAGATTTGGGGCTCCTGGGGATTGAAATGAATGGTACCCTCTGGGAAACATAAATTCTAACCAGTTTTTTTCCTATCTGTACTCACTTTGCTTGCCTTTCACGTCTGTCTGAAACACATGGAAAACCTCAGATTCTTCCTTGCCTGATGCCCTCCTCATGTTTGTTACTATATTATGAAAGCAGTTTAAAAAATACATATATATCTCTCTACTTCAAGCTCCCCACATAAATGGGATTGTGCAATATTTGAGTGTGTGTGTATGTATAAATTCCACTTACGTGAGGTGCCTGGAATAGTCAGATTCATAGAAGGGAGGTTGCCAGGGGCTGGGGAGAAGGAATGGGGGGTGACAATGTTTAATGGGAACAGAGTTTTAGTTTGGGAAGATGAAAAAATCCGAAGATGGATGGTGGTGATCGTTGTAAGACAATGCAAATATACTTTAAAAAAAAAAAAAGATTTTATTTCTTAGAGAGA
This sequence comes from Neomonachus schauinslandi, assembly GCF_002201575.2. NCBI lineage: Eukaryota > Metazoa > Chordata > Mammalia > Carnivora > Phocidae > Neomonachus > Neomonachus schauinslandi. The sequence goes on from NC_058416.1 coordinate 48,493,875, forward strand.
GAGCCAGAGAGAAAGTGCACAAGCAGGGGGAGTGGGAGAGGGAGAAGCAGGCTCCCCGCTGAGCAGGGAGCCTGATGCGGGGCTCGATCCCAGGACCTTGGGATCATGACCTGAGCCGAAGGCAGACGCTTAACCAACTGAGCCACTTGGGCACACCAACAATGTGAATATACTTAATGCTATTGAACTGCACACTTAAAAATGGCTAAAATGGTAACTTTTGCATTATGTATATTTTACCACCAGTATATCAAATGTGTATTATACATATGCATTAGCTCAACTCTTATTTAGATATATAACTAATTTCAGACAGTTTACACTTTACTTTTGATCTCTCTCCTCCTTTTTCGTATCATGTGCCTTGGTTTGGGCCTTTTATCTCCTAAGTATTTTCTGGATTTGGTTTTTACAGAACCCAAAGGAATGCCCCTCCAGAAAAAAAACAAACACAAACACAAACCCCACGGCCCTCTCTTCCTTCTGTACTCCCCACAACCAGTCATCCTCTTCTCAGTTGCTTTTAGGCAGAAAGCTTCCCTAGTTAAAGAGAAAGTCTGATTCTCAGTGGTACATTTAATAATTCATAAATCATGAGAGGTTCAAACAGGTTCAAAGTTTAAAAGTTTAAAAGTTTTGCTAAAGCTTTAAAGTTTAAACTGTCAGAGGCTTTGACAAAAAACTTTTCCTGTCTGGAATATTTAAGATTGTTGTGCCATATTATATTCAGGACTCTATTATATCTTCCTCTCCCAAAATGTTTCTCCTAAGAAAATCCAGGCGCCGTGGGCTTCGTGCATTTTCCTTTGTGGCCCTGAGGCCCCGGGGGGGGGGGGGCCAGGGCGGGGGGCCGGCAGGTACAGGGAGCCGGCCTGGGGAGGGGGCGGAGGCTCTGACAAACCGCACTTTGGGGGAGAGCACTTAGTTGGCAGAATCACCGTCGTGTGGGGATTTCTCTTTAAAAGAATGGAAATTGTAAAATGAGATCCTGGCAAAAGTGTGTAATGAGGTCTTGGCGGAAGACAGTGAGTTGTGCATAATCTGCTATTTCAAAATCTGGAAGCAGAGAGGCCAAATCTTCCGCTGGCCTCCAGCTGACCTCTAATTTTTCAGGCATAATTACTGTATTTGCATGTGCAGTTGAGTGTGGTGTCAACCACCCACACCAAAGTACTTTTTGGAGTTTATTGGGACAAGAACAAACACGGTCATTGCCACTGCAGACTGTGTTTGAACAAGCGAGCGTAGAACATGGAGGTCACGTCTGACAATCTGGCCTTGGACCCGAGGCTGCATGTACTATGTTGTTTTGATAACGTCACTCCATTTCTCAGAAACCTTCCGTGGCTCCCACTGGCCTTTCGGGTCAGATCCAAGGACTTAGTCATGAACTTTCAGTGCCTCACGTCAGATCCTCACTGCGGACGAGCAAACCCCCCGCCTTCCCCCACCTGCCCTGCTCCCTGCTGCCTCTGACCCTTTCTGTGGGCTGTTCTCCACAGCTGAGAATATTTTCTTTCTCCTTTTCACCAAACACTTCTTTACAATTTCCTCAGAATTCTCCTCTTCCTTATGGTTCCACAAGACATGAGCACTGGTGCCAGGAACAACTCAGCATAATCAAAATCTTTTCCTAGTTTCCAGAATTTGGTGACAGGATGTTGTAGATGGTCCCATGACATAGACGCAGTAACGCTGGGCTCCCAACTTGGGTTTCTACCCCTGGACGATGATGAGCGTGCTTTCGCACAAACTGCCTCCTTTGACCCTAACATGCTCCCCTCCGTGCCCTCACCTGGGTCTTCAGTCCTAGGAGCTCTGCTGGCTTCTCCATGGTTCCTGATGAGAAAACCTGACAGGGATCTTCAGGACTCTCCCAGGTGGCCTCTGGTGGCATCTGACAGTCGCCAACACTCTCTTCTTGAATCTTCCTGTTCTCTCAACTTTACATGACTTGTTTCTCCTCTTTTGTGCCTCCTTCACCAGCGGCTCCCCCTCCAGCGTAGGGCGCTCCGCGTGGCGCATTCGTGGCCAGCCCCCCTTCATCCACTGCTGCCCCCGGGCAAGCTCCCTTCCCTGTGGCTTGAGCTACAACCCCTCTCCTGGTGGCCACACCCCAGCTGTCCCATGGGCCCCAGCACCCCCTTTGCATCTCCCCACTGACTTGGCAAACGAGAATCCAGCAAACTCAACCACTCTTTCCTGACAGTCTATCTGAGACAGAAACCAGTGGGACACTCGCCCTGCAAAGCAGCCCCGCCTCCCACTTCCAGACGCCATATTTCATTGTCTTTCTGCCCATGCTCCTTTTGTGTTTCCTGTTCAGTCAAGTACCTGCTTGTGCAGAGAAGAACTCTCCATCGCCCCTAATGGCTACCCCCCTCGACTTTCCCATCCGATGGAGAACCACCCCAACGACCTCTCTGCCATCCCCCCTCTCTCTCTCCTCCACCCCACGGCTACTTCTTAATTCAATCTCTCACTGCCTCCTGTTGTAACATCACAATGCCCTGCTCCCAGGTTGCTCTTCTCTGGTCTTTCCTGTTTGCAATCTTTACAAACAGGGACAAGTCCTGTCGCTGCCTGGGGACCATAGCCTTTCCCAGAGCTGCAGCCAACACTCCTGGAAACACAAGGCCCTTTGCCGTCAGACCCCCTTTGACCTTACCAGCTACATATTCCCCCACAACCCTCGTCCTCCTCTCTCTCCACTCTCTGTTCCTTCTTTTCCCGAGCAGGCAGCCTCATGCATATCTCTGTGCCTTTGCAAATACAGTTTCTCCTGTCTGGAAGGCCTTCTCCGACTCTCTGCCTGCTGAGCCCCCATGCATCCATTGGGTCCAGCTCACTTCCACCATGAAGCCCTCTGGGATTCCCATCAGCAGGGAGACACTCCCCCTCCCTCACACTTCTAGACCACTGTGTTCTACGCACACAGCCCCTCCATTGGTCATGCGTGCCTTACCTGTGGGACTCTGGGCTGCTTATCTCTCACCCCTCAGCACCCAATACACTGTCTGGCAATGCAGGGGCCAATCTCTCTTCTGAAGGAATTAAATCTTATGGCGCCAAATAACATCCTCTGGATAACTAAGGGCACTCAGCATGGGAAAGCACCATCTCTGATTTGGATTCTTGGTTCCTCTTTGATTGCAACCACCTGATAGAATTTTCACTATTCCTGATTGAGGAGTGTGAACTCTTGGGGAGAGAGGAGAAAAATTCTCACTTAGATGACTCCTCTCCCCCCAGCAGACTCATACACCTTCCTCTGTGGGTTGTAAAATCCATTTATCCAGTGGCACGCCTTTTAGGTACCATGTGGAACATTCTGGTTTCTACCAGAGTGGATGTGAATCATTTTATGCTAAAACCATGCAGATGCTTGTATGGTTCCCAGAGAGCTCTGTAGTTAAGCCTCCGTTCTGGCATGTGAATTAAGGATAGCTTAGAGAAACACAGGCACTGAGATACTTGTGGGTAGTTTGCTTACATCCACGGGGAGATGACATAGCTTAGCCTTGTACGCGTCAGGCTTTGAAGTCAGACAGACCAGGGTTTAAGTCCTGGCTCCACCCCCGTGGGACCTGTAGCACCTCACTTCAGCTCTCCGCCTCAGGTCCTCATCTGTAAAACGGAAAAGGTCATACCTCACGGGGCTGCTGTAAAAATTAAATAAGATCGTGTCTTTAAAGCATTTATCACAGAGGAAGCCCTCGATCATTGCTACAGTAGGTGCTGGAGTACTAATGATTGGTACTTAATGCTAATGATCGCCTTAATCGTGAGCACAGGAAGTGCTTTATATACTATGTATCTGTACCCACACATGCACACGGAAATATGTAAATATATATAATATGCATGTATATGTATATACATTTATATGTGTATATTTATATGTATTGTATATTTACATTTGCACACATATTGGCTATTAATGACATATAATCCTTACAACAACCCTATGATGCAGGAACTATGATTGTCTCCATTTCTCAGGTGAGGAAACTGAGTCAGATTAAGTAACTTGCCCAAACTCACACAGCTAGTAAGTAGCAGACCTGGAATTTCAACCGAGGCAATCGATCTGGAATCCAAGTCCATGCTCTCAACACCCATTACAGAGCCTCGCACTGCCTCAGTGCGCTCTTCAAGTCAATAAATACTATCGTCATCACTCTCATCATCGTCATCTTCATCACTGTCCAGGATGCCACCATGTCTATTCCATATGACAAAAGTGCTCCAGGGAGGCTGGCTACTCAGGCAGCTCTCGGGTGGTAACTCTGTTGCACAAACAGAACTGTATCTGGCAGCGTCTGGGGTGGTCCCAAAGGTCTAGCTCATGCAGCACTAATACTTGGGTGGTAACAAGTACTGTCCAGGGAGGCCTTGGGATTCTGAAAGAGTGAAGCCAGGATGCGAGCCGGCGCAGAGTCTGAGTGTGTGGCCCCTGGCACAACTTCATCCCATTGGCCTGCTGTCTTCCCTCGTGTAGCTGGAGAAAGACACCGATTGATTCCTGCCTCCCAGTCAACCCCGGCCAGACTGTGGGATTTTGTAATCGTGTCTGTCTCGGACGACAGCCCGCAGAAGTCAGACATGGAAGCGCTCGCTTGGGTTGTCCACGCATATTCCACCCCGGAGCCAGGAAATGAGAACTCCTACCCCAGTGTCACTGGCTGTAAAAATCACATGTATTTGTAAAATATGTAAGTGGACTTAAATGTGTCTGAATGTCATGGGCTTATTTACCAGGAATTTCACTTAGTGTGTTTTCTTTTCTTCCCTGTCATCACCTACGTTTGCTGATTGTCCTTTTCTACCTATTTTCCCCCCAATTCCATCTCAGAGTATATTCCTGGCCTTGACCGTATTAAGGGTCTTTGTCCTCTGTAGTCCGTGTAGAACAGGCTTTCCTGAAATATTTTTGCTTAGAATCAGGCAAGTCAGGGCGCCTGAGTGGTTTAGTCAGTTGAGCATCCGACTCTTGATTTCGGCTCCGGTTGTGGTCTCCTGGGTCCCGGGATCGGGTCCCTGCATCAGGCTCCACGCCTCAGCAGGGAGTCTGCTTGAGATTCTCTCTCGCACCCTCTGCCCTTCCCCCTGCTCATGCGCGTGCACGTGCGCGCGCTCTCTCTCAAATAAATAAATAAATCTTAAAAAAAAAAAGGATCAGATGAGTCTGCCTCTCATTTCTGACTCTGTTTGGCATTAGGCAAGTTGCCTTCTCAAAGCCTAAGTTTTGCATATGTAAAATGGGTATAATAAAGAACCCAACTTGAAGAAATTTTTGTGACGATTACATGCAATAATTAACAGTAACTAACACTCCCTGAAAACTTACACATGTTGATCACTGTGCTAGGTCCCTTCTCCCAAGCTTGCACACAAAACTGCTGAATAAAGGAAGAGATTATAATGTCCTATTTGGCACCGAGCCTCTTTCCAGGAGGCACATCTCTACCCTGATGGACGGGAACAAAGACTGTCTCATCAGTCCGACCTCTGCACACAGCACTGGACAGAGCATCGTCTCGTTTCATCCTCACAAAACCCTGCAAGGAAGCTATTGTCCCCAGCCCTGTTTTACAAAAGAGGAACTGAAGGCAAGAGAGTTGCTTGCCCAAGGTCACCGAGTGAATAAGAGAGGGGGGACACGTAATTACCATGTGCTAAAGCAATATTAAACAGTAGCAATAACAATAACAATCAGTGGTTATTAAGGGGACTTACCATGTGCCAGGCACTGTTCATTTAGTCCTCATATCAACTCTATGAGATAGAGACTGTTACTAAGCCTGTTTTATAAATGTGTAGATAGAAGGGAAAGGGTGTTTAGTGACTTGCTGAAGGTCATGTGGTTGGTAAGCTGACAGAGCCAGAACTTGGAACTGGTGTTCCAAATTCAGAACCAGAACCTGTCCTATGCCATCTCTTTAAAAATGAAATAATTAGGGGTGCCTGATTAGCTCAGTCGGTTAAGTGACGGAGTCTTGATTTCAGCTCAGGTTGTGAGGTCGAGCCCTGCATCGGCCTCCATACTCAGCGTGGAGTCTGCTCGTCCCCCTGCTCACTCACGCTCTCTCTCAAATAAATAAATAAATAAATAAATAAAATCTTTTAAAATGAAATAATTAAATGTGCATAAAACGGTTTAGCCCAGTGCCTGTGCGTCCACACACAGACACACACATATATATTATTGTCATTGTTATCACTTGTAAAACGATAGTCAATATCTTAGTATTGTTCTGCTTTTCCCGGCATCTCCACTCATCTGTAAGAGGTGAACTTCCAGCATGAATCTGAATGGACAGGATAGTCCCATATCCCATATTCTCTGATTCACTTGATTTTTGCTCATCTTAACTGCCTTCTGCAGACGTCAACAGCAAGACCCCCAACCTAAGCTACGTTTGTTATCACCCTGAGTTTTCTTTTCCAGAAGCCCTCCTACTAAACTGATCCTGAAGATCACTTTTCTTCCTGCAACAGCTCTGCATTAGTTTTTCATTGCTATAAACAAACAAACAAGCAAGCAAATTACACCAAATATGGTGGCTTGAAACAGCACAGCTTTATTATCTCACAGTTCCTGGGCCCTCTGCTCAGGGTCTCACTAGGTTGCAGTCAAGGTGTCGGCAGGGCGGCATTCCTTCTGGAGCTCGGAGTCCTCCTCCGAGCTCATGTGATTGTGGGCACAATTCAGTCCCTTGTGGTTATGGGACTGGGGGCCACTGGTTTCTTCCTGGTTGTTGGCTAGAGGCTGCCCCCAGGTCCTAGAGGCCCCCAGCAGTTCCCAGCTTTATGGCTTTCTGCACAGGAAGCCCGCATCTCAGCAGCTTGCTTCTTTAAGCCAGCAGGAGGATCTCTCACTCTGGTCTGCTAAGATGGAGTCTTAGAGAAGAAACGTAACTGTGGGAATGATGTCCCATCACCTTTACCATATTCTACCAGTTAGAAGTAAGTCACAGGTCTCACCCACATTCAAGAGGAGGGAATTATACAAGTCAGGTCCTTGAGGATCATCTTAGGGTGTGTCCACCACAAGTTCCTTGACAGCTTGCCTCAATTTCCTCTCCATCCCACTTGACCTTCGTTTTCACCTCCATACCAAAATACTTTTTTACTGTGTCTGTAAAATTCTAAGATTAACTCTACCTCTTTTTCCCACGTCTGTATAGAGGTAGGTCTAAGCCAAGACCTCTCCTTTTCTCTCCATTTCACCCAAGACCATAATCTCTTCATTTTTAACATCTTGACTGGTATATAACTTACATACCATAGCATCAAAGTGTACCACTCAGTGTATATTTGTATTTTATTTATATCATTACCATAATATAAATTTTGGGATGTTTTTCATTACTCCGACAAGAAACTTCCTATCTTTAGCAGTCGCCACACCCCTTCTCCTCCCTGCTCAGCCCTTACTTATAACAGCTAATCTATTTTCTGTCTTTATAGATTTGCCTGTCCTGGACATTTCATATATAGGGAACTATCCAGTATGTGGTCCTCTATGACCGGCTGCTTTCACTGAGCATACCGTTTATAAGTTTCTGTGTTCTCCTCTGTGTTGTGGTATAAACAGTATTATCATGGCTATAAGGATGTTTAGAATGCTGTAGACAAAACTGCCAGGAAACAAAAGATTTTAACTTATAAAAATAGAGTGAGGAATGAGTGTCTTTATTCATTTTTCCACCTCACAATTTTTTATGAGAACTTACTATACATAGGGCCCTGGAGGGAAGAAAAGATATGTGAGATTCAGCCATTGTCCTTAAGGAGCTCAGGCTGTAAAGAATACAGGCAAATACACTCCTACACCATAGGTCTGACTTGTGTTTCAGCAATCATAAACATCAGAGGAGGGGAAATGCACAGTGAATTTTCAACTCACTAGGATAAAATAGAAGCCAAAACTAGTCTCTCCTGTATGTGACTTGTGTTTTAGGGGAAAACAATGTTAACCAATATTCTTTGCTTTTAGTTACACGGAGCTTACTGATTTTTTAAAATGGGGCGGGGGTCGTTCTGAGAGCTGACGCATGTCCAGCACGCAGAATAGACAGGCTCAAAGGTCCATTAAAAGAACTCCAGGGGAGGGGCAGCCTTTTCCATGGGTGCTGGTGTTCCCTGTCTTGACATCAGCCCCAGGGATCCCATTCTGCAGCGATGCGCTCATGAATATGCACTCCAAGCCTGGAGGAATTTTACCGCAACTTAGCAATTTTTCATTTGCCCAGAGGTCAGTGTTTGGATATCAAAAACACTTCTGATTTAGACAAGCTGAGGAATGATGAAACCATCAGCAGAAGTGAACCTATATGTGGGAACTTCGGACGTTTCACAGAAAGGCAAGTTCAAGAATCCTTAAAACGAAGAGGTGTCTATCGCATCAGCTGAAGAAAACAGATAATGAAACATTTACCATAAATGTAATATTATTAGTGTTTCCAAACATTCCTCTGGGATAAGCAAGACTCTTGCTCAAGATTTTCAGACAGGGCCCCACGATTTCAAACTCCAGTCATGGAGGAAGGCCAGGGTCTCAGCCATGGGACCAGCTCCTCCCACGGCCAGCAGCCTGGGGCCTCCCATCACCGGCTGTGGGCTACCTTGGAGCAGGGCCGGCCTCGGGAGCAGGCCTAGGGTGGCCTCAGGAAGATTCCTCACTCCTAAAGCCCTCTTCCACCTGGTTTGCTGATCGGAAATTCCACCCTTAGAAATTTATGTCTTTGCTCCAGGGCAAATACTCCTGGGAGAAGAAACACATCTTTTATCAGCCATTTACACCTCAGTGCAAATGTGTTTATCAGAGCCTCTGCCAAAGAGTCTGTTTTAGAGGAGAAAAGGCGAAAGGAGCGAAGAAAAAAAAAAAAAAAGCCTGAGGATGAAGAGAAAGGAACCAAAAGACCCAAAAGGACAGAAAAGGGTGACAAGGTGCACCAAAGGCGAATACACTCAGTTTCTTCCCAGGAGGGCTGCCTGAGAGGATTGGCAGCTCACCCAGACTTTTTTTTTTTTAAAGATTTTGTTTATTTATTTGAGAGAGAGAGAATGAGAGACAGAGCGAGCATGAGAGGGAGGAGGGTCAGAGGGAGAAGCAGACTCCCTGCCGAGCAGGGAGCCCGATGAGGGACTCGATCCCGGGACTCCAGGATCATGACCTGAGCCGAAGGCAGTCGTCTAACCAACTGAGCCACCCAGGTGCCCCATCCCTTTTTTTTTTTTTAAAGATTTTATTTATTTATTTGAGAGAGAGAATGAGATAGAGCATGAGAGGGGGGAGGGTCAGAGGGAGAAGCAGACTCCTTGCCGAGCAGGGAGCCCGATGCGGGACTCGATCCCGGGACTCCAGGATCATGACCTGAGCCGAAGGCAGTCGCTTAACCACCTGAGCCACCCAGGCGCCCTCACCCAGACTTTTGAGACCGAAGGGGGAAAAAGAGGTGCAAAGTCATTGCTGAGAGGGGGCAGAATTCAACCCTGTGCCTCTAGCTTAAGAGTCGGGATGAGGGCCTGGCCTCTGGCTTGTCCGTGGTGCCTGTCTTCTCTCAGGGGGACAATCTCAGGAGGAACAGCGCCACTCAAACAAAGGAGGAGGAAGCAAACACCTGTCCTACCAATCATCAAGAGTGCTTTGTTCCGCTTTAATACACTGCCAAGAGCCTCAAATCTACTTAATCACACATAGACTTTTTGCACTGAGAGAGAGTGAGCAGTGTTTTTCTAACAGAATGCGATCTTGTACCCTGTGGGGGTGGGGAGCCATGCCCCAGCCCTCACGCTGAGCTACTGTCTCAGACCTATCAACATCAAGGTGAACCCCAAACCCGGCGAGATGACTACTTGCTTATATAACATGATGATTTCACAACGCTCACAAGGGATCACAACTCAGAGCTGTCCATTTCCACAGGACGTCAGGGAACTCTAGGAGAAGGTGTTTTGGAATTAATTAACTGCATTCACAAAAATCCTCTTGGCTTCCTATAGCTGGTATTATTCCAGAGAACGGCAGACCATAGCCAGGCTTCTCTGAGAAGCCCAACTTTCCCAAATGTGGAGTCAGTGTAGGTGACTGGTGACATGCTCCAACATAGTTGGCTGTCCGTGCCTGCAGACCAAGCCTGGGCTGTTGATCAATGACGGTAAATCAAGGGAGATCTGTGACATCAGCCCTAGATATGGATATAGCCACACCTTCATTTTTAAGATACAGGTGTCAAGATGGTTCTTTTTTGAAAAAAAGATGTGAAGAGCTGTGCTCAACGAATGGGAGTGAAAGATTTACACAGGATGTTCCCAAGTAATTTCACCCGCTGAAAACACAAAGAGCCTGGAAAGAGGAAGCTCCAACTCTTTAATTTGCCTGACATCCAATTCTCATTCTAGAGAATGAAGCCTTCTGGACTTTGAGGAGGAAAATGCCTACCTCAAGAATTACAGCGTTAAAAGATCTTCCTTGTAAGTGAATATTTAATGAACTGTAACACCCATCATAAAACACTTCATATGGCTTTAGTTACTTCACAAGCCAAACTATGCCTCAAGCATACAAAATGAGACCTTGCTCATCTTTTCAAATGCCATGAGAAGCCTACATCGACAGTACTCCTTTTTTTTTTTTTTTTTAACCATCCTAGGGTTTTTGTTTTTTGTTTTTTGTTTTGGTTAAAAAGATCGGAGAATTTAATTGTATGTCTCTTCCTAGAGAAGACTGGTTCTGAAATGCTTTTAAAAGTGTGTTTGTGGCATCTGAAAGTTCCCTACCTCCCACACTCAAGTTCTAAAGTTTGAAAGAATACATCATTGCTAGTTTGATGTATAGCCAAAAACGAGAACACAATGCAGGGGAGTGTAACCATATTTCACTCCACAGTGGAGTCAAAGTTTTTCCTTAGACATGGTTTTAGCATAAAGTAAATTGTATTTCCAGGATTGCAGCCAAACACAACAATACAAATAATGATGACCAAAAACAGCAAAATGCGGGTGAACCAGAAGTGATGATATTTCATAAGGAAATCCCATAAATGTTCTTAATATGCTTTGGATTTACTTGAAGATTAATTAATTAAACCAGGTTGGCAAAGTCCCAACATATAAAACTGTACTAGAAGAGAATTCTATAGAAACTCAATAGGGTTGCAAATGATTTAATACTTCTTAATGCAAATGATGAGATGTAATTCAATAAACAATGATTCTGAAAATGAAATCACAGGTTTTGTTTTGTTTTGTTTTGTTTTTGGCACTGGCTAAATACTTAATAGTGACTATTTTCCAGACTCTCTAAATTACTCCATTTCTGGATTATAAGTATTTCTAGCAAATCATTAACACAGCAGCATCGAATCTCTCATAAAGCATCCATATGAATTTGCCTCCCTACTTCTTCAACTGAATCGTGAGTAGGGAAAAGAATGAACACTTGTTCCATACAGAATTTTGCTAGGTTCTTCCGTGATTTTCTCAGGTAATCCCCACAACAACACTGTTAGATGGGTAGTATGATCTTTACTTCACAGATAAAGAAATTTAAGTTCTGAAAAGTAACTTATTCAAGTTCAAACATACTGTAGGTTTCAGAAGTGGGAAGGAAACCAATTGGGGCTTTAGAAGAGTATTGCTTCATGCATAACTTCCCATTATTTAAGAAATTCAAGGGAAGGCACCAGCATAGTTTAAAACTACTATAGATTCCTGAGCTGCGCTCCTCAGACAGCGGACCTCCTCTGACACTGAACCCCAAGGGTCTGAGCCTTACATCTGTCCTGGTGCAGTGTTTCACCAAAATCAGGGACGATAGTACTAGAATATAATATTAAATCACTGAATCAAAAAAAAAATTAAATCTTTTTCACTTTTTTTTTTTTAATGGAAGTAAAATTCACAGAACATAGACTATCTTAACCATTCTAAAGTACAATTTGGTGGCTTCCAGTACATTCACAATGCTGTGCAAACAGTTCTTTTCTTTCAGTGCTTCAGACTGTGTCAAGGAGAAAGTCTCAGTTTGGTGCTGCTGTATCTTTAATTACTCTAATATTTGATAACCTCCCTTCTAAGAAAACAGGGACAGCAAGCTGGTAGCCCTTGGTAAACAGGCATACAACCAGAATTCGATAACATGAATTTGGTGTTTCATTTGTATTTATTTTTTATTCACCCTCAATTTCTATTTATGCAGTAGCAAAATTTCCTTATTAAGAAGAAGTATTTAAGGGGCACCTGGGTGGCTCCATCAGTTAAGCACCCGACTCTTGATTTTGGCTCAGGTCATGATCTCTAGGGTCCTGAGATTGAGCCCCATGTCAGGGTCCATGCTGGGGGTGGAGCCTGCTTTGGAGTCTCTCTTTCCCTCTCCCTTTGCCCCTTCCTTCCTCTTGCGTGTGCTCTCTTTCTCCCGCTCTAAAAAAAAGAAATATATATTTAAGTAAAATGATGAGTTGATTTAAAGAAAAATTCAGGTAAATAATAGCATTGGTGGCACATACATATGGCCAAAAAAATCACAAAGGAAGTACTTGGATGGCGGAAGTTCCAGACCCACCCTTCTGGATGTCAAATGGAAAGGGACAAGGAAGCAAGACCAGGTCATGGGCGTTTAGGAGGAGGAAGTGAGCAGAATGAAATAATCCATCAAAATGTCATAAGGATGAGGGACTAGGACTTGGGAAGGTAGACTCTAACGATCGATTCTAGAATGTGCCTCTTCTTTCCTGTCCAAAGTTCATCAGCCCGGCCTGCCTTCCACCATGGTTCTGAAGGCTTAGAGGTCCTGGAGGTGTCTCCACTCTGAGTTACAGAAAAGTACTCCGTCTCGGAGCAGGAACACATCTACCCACAGACTGGCCAGAGAACCAAGAGCAGAACTCTCTGAGAGCTGTCTCAAGGCCAAGATGGAAAGAAGCTCAGAGGCAGGCCAAGGGAGCTGAAAGAGCAGGCCACAGTTTAGCAACTGAAGGCTGAAACACAAAGAAATGTTCAGTCTCAGTGCACCTGGGTGGCTCAGTCGGTTAAAGCGTCTGCCTTCAGCTCAGGTCATGATCTCAGGGCCCTGGGATCGAGTCCTGCTTTGGCTCTGCAATCAGCAGGGAACCTGCTTCCCCTCTCCCTCTGCCCCTCCCCCCCCCGACTCGTGCTCATTCTCTCTCTCTTAAATAGAATCTTAAAAAAAAGGAAGAAGAAATGTTCAGTCTCCCAGATTGCTGGGAAGGAAGGAGGGAAAGAGAGGTGGGGCAGGGACTTGGAAGGTGATCTCTAAATGGAGCGCTTGTCCTCTTGGCCTCAGGCTCTCCGATGAAGGCTTGTGGTTAGAGCAGCGGTGTGGGAGGGCACACGTGTAATGAGTTGTCTCCCCTCCCATGGATCTGCTTGCAGGGCCCATTTGTGCAAAGAGCTGATGGCATGCCTCAGAAGTGAGGCTCTGCTGCTGGATAAGCCTTCTCCACCTACAAATCTGTTTCTAATGATTCACCATTTGTAAATGGAACTCCCATTCCTGGCTCTTCATTAGTAAGAGGTTATCAAAAAGAAAAATGGGGCACCCATCTGGAGATAAAAATCCCTGATGCCTAACAGATTGTCAGGAAGATTTCCAGCTCACCAGATTTGAAGACAATGCATGTACACACACACACACACACACACACACCAGTCCAGAGCTAGTGCAAGCTAGAATATTCATTCACTCTAGGTACCCAACATATATTAGACTACTACATGAAACGTAAAGTTCCTCCTTTTAAAATGCAAATATATGTGAAAGAAACAACCCATGAAGCCATCAGTCCTGTACAAACTGGTTGAACACAGTGCAAGGCAATGCCTTCTCCTAGCTCCTAGCATCTTCGAGAGATCACATCAACTGAGGAAAAGGAGAGTTTACCCATAGAAATTGCATTTCCCTCCAGTTACTGTCACATTTCTGTTTTCCTTCCTGCAAAATTTGTCTCGAGAGTTGTTCATTGTCCTGTGTGCACCTCATCTCCTGAACTCACTCCTACCCAGCAAAGTCACCAGTGACTTCACATTGTCAAATCCAAGGGCCACTTTTCTGTCTTCCTCCTTCTTGACTCTTGGCAGCATTTGACACAGTTGAACCTCTCATTTGAAACACTTTTTTATCTTGCCTTCTGTAACACTAAACTCTTCTGATTCTCATCCAACCTCACAGGCCACTCCTCAATCTCCTTCCCCTCTGGGCTACTTTCTGCAAGGAGGAGAGCCCCAGAGCCACACCTTGCCTCTTTTCTCCATCTGGGTGATTCCCTCTAGTCCTGAGACATTGAACACCATGCCAAGGCTCACAACTCCAAATTTCTACCTCTGGTCCTGACCCCTCTCCTGAGTTCTGAACTCAAATATCCACCTATCTACTTGATATCTTTAACTATATGTCTAATAGGCATTTCAAATTTAATCTGTCCTGAACAGAACTTTGATTTCTGTTCCCATATTTCTTCCTCTGTCTTCCCCTTCTCAATAATGGCCTCCAACATCGGGGCACCTGGGTGGTTCAGTCGGTTGAGTGTCCAGCTCTTGATCTCAGCTCAGGTCTTGATCTCAAGGTCTTGAGTTCAAGCCCCTCATTGGGCTCCACACTGGGCATGGAGCCTACTAAAAGAAAAAAAAAAAAAAGAATGATGGCATCAACATCCAACCAGGGGCTAAAATAAAACCATCATATCTCGCCAAGACTAGCTGGTCTCCCTACTTCTGTTCCTCTATTCAAAATTCTCCAATGGCTTTCCATCTCAAAATTGGATCTAAGTCCTGATCTTAGCCTGTGATTTGCCCACCCGCCTACCCCTCTATGACCTCGTCTCCTCCCACTTCCTCTCTGTTCACTCCCCTCCCACCACAGTGCCTACCGCTGCCCTTCCAACATGCCACGTGTTTCCACCCCAGGGCCTCTGCACTCACTGTTTCCTCTTCCTGGAGCACCCTTGCCTCAGATATCCCCATGGTTTACTTCCTCACTTCTTTGCTCAAATATCATCCAATCAAAGAGGAGTCCCCTGATGATCTTATCTAAATTGGCCATCCATTTTACTCTTTATCCCCTCACAATGCTTTGCTTTATTTCACCTGACATGTGTTATTACCATCTGTTTCTCTCCACTAGAGCATAAGGTTTAGGGGCACCTGGGTGGTCAGTTGGTTAAGCGTCTGCCTTCGGCTCAGGTCATGATCTCAGGGTCCTGGGATCAAGTCCTGCATCGGGCTTCCTGCTCAGCGGGGAGCCTGCTTCTCCTTCATGCCCCTCCCCCACCGGCTCGTGCACGCTCTCGCTCTCTCTCAAAAATAAATAAACAAAATCTTTAACAAACAAGCATAGAGAGTGTAAGGTTTAGGAGAGCAGGGACTTGACCTGTTTTGTTCACTACTCTGAACCCCGAGCCTAGAAGAGTGCCTGGCACATAGCCGGTGTTAAATCAGTATTTGTTGAATTCTCCAATAAATCTTTATTCCTCTTTACCCCAACTCCTTGTATTCAGTCCATCAGAAAAATCATTCTTTCATCTCAATCCCAAATACATCCAATTCTATCCTTGTTTAAGCCACTGTCATATCTTGCTGGGACTACTGCTTCCTGGCCTGATTGGCCTCCTTGTTTTCTCACTAAAACCCATTCTCCAAAGTGCAGCCAGTGATTTTTAATAAAACACAAATCAGGTCCCTTGTTTAAAGCCCATTAATGCTCTCTGAATAAAGTACAAACCTTTAACCCAGGTCAAAAGGCCATGCATGACCTGGCACCATCACCCAGTCCTTGCTCATGAAGCTTCTGTGACACGAGTCTTCCATTGCCTTGCACACACTAAGTTTGTTCCTGCCCCAGGGATTTTGCACATGCTGAACCTTCTGTGTACATAGCTCTTCCCCAGATAGCCACATGGCTGGTGCCTTCTCTCTACCCAAGTCTCAACTTAAATGTCACCTTCTAAAAGAGAGAAGCTCCCTGGTTACCCATCTAAGCTAAGCTCCACCCAGTCACTCTCTTTCAGGTTGTTACTGTGTTTTATTTTCTTCATAGCACCCATAAACATACTGTTTATTCACTTGCAGATTTTTTTATCTGCCTTCCCCAGTAAAATATTCTGCCTTGTCCACCATGTTATTCCCAGTATACTATATAAATATTATTATTATTATTATTTGCACATGGGTAGTTATTCATCAACTATTTGTTAAACTGAATTAAATTTCATAGCTTTAAGCATTTTTTCTTAAACAGGTAATTTTTTTTTAAGTAAAGCTATTCTAAATCTTGAGATGAATTAAAGACATCATTATTTATATTAGTCAAGCTAATAATGTTAAACAACACCACAGCCTCAGGGGCTTAAATCAATCAAAGTAGATTTTGCATTCATATCACTGTTTAATAAAGATGTTATGTGAGCAGCAATCTACACAATGATTCCAGGACCCAGGTTCCTTCCATCTTGTGGCTCTACCATACTACCTTCAAAGCCTCTGCTGGATTTTCTTCATCTGACTAGTCAGCATGCAAAGAGAAAAAGCAAGCCAAAGATCTCCTCAGGGGACGGGGGCCAGGCCCAGAGGTGGACAATATCACTTTTACCCAAATTCCATTGACCAGAACTAGTCATATGGCTCCAGCTTACCCACAGGGAAGGCTAGGCCCACATAGGCAGAAGATTCAGGACTGGCGAGCATCCACTCAGTCTCTGCTACATGGTTTTATGTTCTGCAGAGAGCGCCATGACTTCAAGTCGTCTGCCACATGAATGAGTTTGGTCATCGCCTGTTAGGCACTTGGGGTTCCAGGACTGACAAATGGTCAACCTCAGCAGACAAGGGAGACCAAAAAGTAGTGTGGTTCCTGCCCCTATCAGAGAGGATGAACATGAAACTACCCAAACATCCTTAGTCCCCTCAGCATGTGCATTCATGTTTTCAGCATTCATTCTTAGGACTACCATATTTGGGCCTCGATTCTCGCCATCACACCAGCCCAAACTTCCCATCTTCAACAGCTAACTTGAGCCTCTGAATTTCAAGGCTTAGTTTCTTGCTGAGACAAACTGATTTTGAGAGCCATGGCTTTAATCTTTCCTGGTAGTTTCTTTCCTTTAGCTTGTCTTAGACTAACCCTAACTATTTTTGTTTGGTTATACACAATATCTTAACATGGATCTTAAGATACATGATATTTTATCCAGTATCATGGGAAACAGACTACATGAATCACTTATAAATAGCTCAGCCAGGGTGGGAACAAATTCAAACAGATAGCTATCCTTTGTTCTAAAGGAGTATATTTAAAGATATTCAAATGTTTTGTGAATTAAATCCAGTGAGGGTAAGCCCCAGATCTCAGTAAGGACATTTTTACTTTCTACGTTCCTTTCCTTTACTATCATTCCCCTTGGGCTTAGTCTGTGATCTGTGTCTCATAACTGTTTCACTTAAGTATGGAAATTACAAGGCCATAAAGATAAGAAACAAAGGTATATTGAAGAGCAATGTAGAATTTTATGAATAAAATGAAAGGATTCAAACCCTAACCCCAATCCAACAAGTAGGAGGACATTACAACAAAACATGTGAAATAAATGTGTTGAGTCTTAGGTGGTTTTGATTTCGTGGTTTTAATAAAATTAAATACTAAATTACATCCAGCTAGACCCATCTAGGAACAAAAAACAAATAAAATAGACTAGTTGAGGAGAGAAGAGGTATACAAGTAAGGCAAATATAAAACAACCTTAAAGCAATCTTCGATTCGTTGGCAGTAATTGGATACACACAGACCATAGTCAGAAATATTACATATAAAGGACAGATCACTGTAGAATGCAATGGGAATGGGCAGTCTTCGGGATACTGAAGGAAGGGCATCATGTGGATTGAGGGGGCAGAGGAGAGGAGGTTCTCCCCAGGGAGGGTAGAGCGTAAGCAAAGACGTGAAGATGGAAACGTGGATAAAAGAGACGAGGACGTGAAGAAAACCAGCTTGCTGAAGCAGGGCATGCCTAGTGGGTTGCTCTGTGGGAGAAAATGGAGAAATATGATTTACTGAGCAAGATTCATTGTTAACAAGCTAAGGAGTCCAGACTTGAAGTGATCAGAAATAAGGCAAAAGCGTGGGGTCTTAATCAGGGGCAAGAGATGATGAAACCAACAGTGAATCTGGCAGAGCAGTGTGTGGGATAAATTGAAAGTGAAGAGACTGGTGAAGAGGCTGCTGTAGTAATTTATATGGGACTTGATAGGGACTTGGCTCTGAGAGGTGGCACTGAAACTGAGACCTGGGGACAAATCCAAGATATTCTGCAGAGAAAGGAAAGATGCTTGCAAAGGACTGCATACACAGGGTGAAGGAGAGGGGGTGAATGAAAAGCCCAGGCCCAGGGCATGGTGTGGCACCAAGCAAGGGGAATTGATGAAGTGTATGAAGCAACCTTCAGAATAAATCTTATAATATTTATTACCGAGTTAGTCATCATGGAAATTTATTTTTAATTTCTAATTCTAAGACACATGGTTAAAATTAAGGTTAATATTCTTGTTGGCTTTAGTTTTAGATAGCTTTGAAATTCACAAAGTTGGGGGGATTTTGAGCATACACATCAAAATAGTATGTAGCTGCCAGATCATGTTTTCATTTATAACAAAATAGCAGAACAGCACTACATGAAATCAAAACATATTTTACTAGGGGAGGCAATCGGGGCTCAAAATCACAATGGGTCTTGAGTAAGTGTAGCTGGTATAAGACAGCTAATTGGTCTTTTAGGTATCGCGTAAACTTTTACCTGACATTTTCTGCTCTACAGTTACTTCCTTAGCAAGTAGAAAGAGGTGTAAACTGATGCCAAAATCCAGAGAAAGAGACACTCCACCCAGAGGAAGGTAGACACCAGGAAAGATGTTAAAAACCTGGTGAAAAGTAAAGCATGCACATTTCAGGAAAAAAGAAATGTCTGTATGTGGAATGAATGTAAACATGAAGATTTGCCAAGAGCAAATGGGAGGGAAAGGAAAAAGAATGAGCAAAACCTCCCCACCCATGAGCAGAGGATTTAGGAGAAAGTTGTGGTAAACAGAAGTGAATTGGCCATCCAAAAATTAGAAATGTACAAATTAGGATGAAATAAAATCTTCAGCAGTGAGATTTTAGCCTTTGACACCATCAAAAGTAGAATCTTTTCTCAAACTCATGAGCCTCCAGTTTACTAGAAACGTGTGACCTTCAGTGCCTGAAGCAAGGTGGCGTGACTCTTAGTGCTGTGGGGGGTGGGAGAGAGCCAATGGGAAAACAGGTACGTTCCTCGCTAAGAGAATTACATTCCCAAAGGCAAGACTGTAGAATTAAATAGTTCCCAACCAGTAATCCCACTTCTGGGTATATATCCGAAGGAGATAAAGACAGGATCTTGAAGAATATCTGCACTCTCACGTTCATTGCAGCCTTAGTCACAAAAGCCAAGACAGGGAAACAACCTAAGTGTCTGTGCACAGGTGAATGGACAAAGAAGATGTGAGATAACAGAGAGATAGACAGACAGATAGATAGAGAGATAGATAGAGAGAGAGAGAGATGATACGGATGATGGAATATTATTCAGCCACGAGAAAGAAGGAAATCCTGCCATTTGCAACATGGATGGACCTTAAAGGCATAATGTTAAGTGAAATAAGTCAGGCAGGAAAAGACAAATACTATAAAATGTCACTTACACGTGGAATTTAAAATGCCAAACTCATAGAAACAGAAGTAGAGTGGTTGTTACCTGGGAGGGGTGGGGAGTGGGGAAAATGAGGAGATGTTGGTCAAACGGTATAAACTTCCAGTTACAGGATAAGTAAATTCTTAGGATCTAATGTACAGCATGGTGATTATAATTAATAATACTGTATTATATACTTGAAAGTTGCTAAGAGTAAGTCTTAAATGTTTTCACCACAAAAAGAAGAAAGAATACTAATCATGTGATGTGATGGAGGTGCTAGCTAATGCCATTGTGGGAATCATTTTGCAATATAAGTGTATCAGATCAATACATAATACACCTTAAGCTTACACAATATTAGATGTCAATTATATCTCAATGAAGCTGGGAAATAATAAAATAAAATACAATACAATAGAATAGTTCCCAAAACTTGGATGCTTAGAGGACATTATAAAAGGAGGAAGTTGGGAATTTCTTTGGAATTCTGGTATATATCAGGGATTTCTAATTGATCTCTAATATCTAATCTTCCCTTCTTGCTCAGCAACAATTTCTAAATGTTAGCAGGGCACACGGCTGCCTAAAATAAAAACTATCATTTCTTAGCATCCATTGCTACAGAGGTATAATCCATCTGACTAAGTTTTGGTCAATGGATTATAAGAGGAAGTGGTACGTGTAACTTCAGAAAATGTCCTTAACAGAAGGGAGCCTACCCTATTCTTGTGTCTTTTCTACTCCTGGTCCCTGACATGTAGTGGGATGGCTGAGGTTTTAGAGAAGTCAACTCAGACCTCAGTATGAAAGCCACATGTTGAGGATGGTAACCCAAGAATATAGGGAGCTCAGGTCCCTGATGATAATGGAGCCACCATACCAGCTGTAGATAATGTTTACTTAAAAGCAAGATAAACGTCTATCTTGGTAAGTCCCTGATAATTACCTAACCAATAAAAGCTAATCTTTAGGATAACTAGAACTTCTAAAGGCAGGACAGGCTCAACCTAAACCAAACTGGCACGAGGCTTCCAGCACTAGAAAGCTGACCAGGTCCTTTCAAAGTAAATATTAGGGTAAATCCGATCAGTATGAAGGAACATGAATTTTAGCTTGACATTGAGGGGGAAAAAAAAGAGGAAAATAAAGTAATCAAAGCACTTCAGTCGACTACTGACCTGGTGGGGCTTGGGGAAAGTGAAGCAAACATAGCACCTTCTGCTTAGAAAAACACAAAATAGAAACAGAAGATTCAGCCCTTTACAAAGCGATCATCAGGAGAAAAAAGTCAGCAATGCACTAAGTGCTACCCAGTGACCGACATGGAAGAGGATGGACCATGTTGCCCAGAAGACACTGTATGTGGGGCACAAAATCAACAGTAACCCTGGAAAATTCTTGCGGGGCTAAGAAAGTACAGCCGGCAGAAATTTCACAGTTAAATCATGACTGTTGCTACGGGGCCTTATTATAAGCCAAAAGTCTGCAAGACGAAACTAAAAATGGTACGTGAAAGTGAAAAAACCACAAGATTAAGCAGAACAAGAAAATGGCAGACCTCATTTTATCATGCAAGGGGAGGAACAGTCTGGGGATCAAACAAAGAATTGGTCCTTAGAACTCACAAAGGAACCATCGTGGTTATGGCTTTGAGTGCTAGATAAGACCTCAGCAAGAAAGTGTTTTCATAGGAATCACTATATAATAGCTGTTACAACACAATTTAGTTCCACATTCTGGGAGGAAACTCAAAAAATCCATCATGCAGTTACCCAACTTTAAAAAGGGAAGTGTGACCAACCCACAAGCAGTACATTGTTTGCCGGGGATCATAAAAGTATCACATAAAGGGAAATTAATTGAGAAAGCCAGGTTATTGTTAAAACATTACTAGAAACCCAAGAAAAGTATTTACTGTGATTAAAAAAGATGTTTCTTTAAAAAAAAAAAAAAACCATATAACCACTAACTGTTAAAAACAAACAAAAAACACCTCCCTCTCTCTCTCTCTTCATATATATATATATTTAATGTAAAGATTAACTGAGTAAGAGGAATAAGAAGACACAGAGTTTGAAGGACAGATGTAAACCAGAAATTGGACAGCAAAAAGGCCTGCCAAGGAGCTTCAAACACAAGGGTAAGAGATTAGGGAAGTTCGGCTACAAGCCTGCTGGACCCCTTTTGATCACAGTGCAAACGATCTGATTGAAGATGAAAGTCAAAAGAGACTAAATGGAGTTTTTAGGGAAACTTTGCCTCCCAGATTCGGTTTGGAAGTGTACTAATGGGAGACATTAAGTGCCCAGAATGTTCTAGACAAGGTTGACAGCACACAAGTCATCAGAGCCAGAGAGCTGCTAGCCCAGAGAGCCGAAGCAACTGTTACCCAGAATGCGTGACTATCAGACTGCCAGTAAGAGCCTCGTCCACATGTGCAAACGAAATGGGAGATGCCCTTACATCCCAGGTAAACTAGTGGAAGATAAAATCAAGCAGAAACCCTGGATATTTTTAGAATGTGGCAAAATGGTGGAGGGGGGATCTTGCTAAATTAATCTATTATTTTAGAAGAGAAACATACATAAGGACAAGGGGAACCGATGGACAGAGTTAGAGTCTCAAAGTTCTTTACATGGGTACCTGAACTACAATGGGGCCTGTTTTGAAAAAAAACAAAAACAAAAAAGCCTCAGACCTCACTCAGGCCTTACAGAAATAATGTCATTGTTCTTGATGGTTTCTCGAGGATCTTCAGGAAGATGTGTTGTGTCACTCACCGTAGAGCCAAGTGCTGAAATTCTTTCAATCTCTCTCTTCTCGAACCTTCTCCCTGAGGCAGGTCTTTCTTCCTCCCTCTCCACATCCCATTTCCTTCCGTCTCTGTGGCTCCCCTTCACCCTCTCACCCTCCCCACAATCCGGGTCACTGTACACTCCCCACCTCACTCCCATCAGCCACCCAGACCCCAAAAGGCCAGAACTAGCTCACCAGCATTAGCACGAGAAAACTCCCTCATGTAGCCTAAACCACTACTTCTAGTTCTTCCTGCTCTTGGGAATACTCAATTCATGCAGTCATAGAAGACAGAAACTGTTTCAGAAAAAAAAAAAAAAATTCTATCTTTGCACACGTGGGGCAAATGGTGACAACAGCTAACTAACACCTTTATGGAGTTTCCTCATGCTTTATGACCCTACCTCCTTTAATCTCGCTATCGTCCTCGTCACCACCACCATCATCACCAGCCCCTTCTCCCATGTAAAGAAACTGAGATTACACAGCGTCATCAGCAGGACAGGTTTCTGAACGCTGCTCTTCAATCTGGCTCCAGGACCCACGTTCTTCACTACCACACCACACGGAGTCGCCTCTCTCCCCAGTGAGATTCTCTTGCTGAGCTTCCTGGCTCTGTGGATGGCACTCCCGCATGTCCACTAGCCCCCTCCCCCTCATTCCCATCCGCTGGGTACTGGGGTCTGCATGGATCCCCACAGCAACCTCTCCCGCCTGGGTGCTTACAGGAGCAGGTATACATTCAGGCTCACACACACACACACACACACACACACACACACACACACTCATACACACACACCATCTTTTCACCATATATAGCCAGAGTGTGGGGTGTCCAGCACTTTAGCATCACAAGATTAAACACACACACACACACACACACACACACACACCCCAAAAACAAGGAGCGCAAATATCTACTTTTTAAATTACTAAAACATAAGATTTTGAATGTGTAGCAGGGTGTTATGAAACTAGATCTCAATATTTCTGAATGCCTGAGGGTGAAATTAGGGACAAAAGGTATTGGCAATCTTCCAGAAATTTGTTTCCTGTGGCTCTAAAAGTGGAAGTAAGAATGTGTCTCCTGGGCAGGCCGTTCTTGGCTCTGGAAGGGAACAAGTTAATGACCTCAAAATAGTGGCCACTCAGGGTCCACGTGGTAGTGGAGGCTGGAGCCTGTCCCGAACCAGCCCTCTCAAGATGGCTAGCACCCAGGAAACTGGCAGTGAAAATAGTGGATTTTAAAAGTAGAATGTTGGAAGTAGGCCAGTTGGTGGTGGGAGTCTGTGTCTGCGTTGTGTTCATGCCAGGGGGAGGGCAGGTCTGACAGGAGGTGAATCTCTTTACCCTCCAAACAGTGACTATGGGCCTGCAGCACTGACCCAAAACAGAAACCTAGACACAGCTTGTCTTTTAGAAGAAAACCAGCATCAGTGAAGTGCTCTTGGAACTCAGCAAGGTGGTTCCTCCCACCTGAAGGGTCCCCTGGGTTCTGTGTCCAGCATAAGGTGATAGGTACAAACAAGATCCTATAGATGACTCCCACATAAGGGGGAGGGGGGGCTTAGAGAAAGACAGGGGACTTCCTGTTTATCTAGGCATGTGGGGAGTAAAGAAGGCATTAATTTCAAAAACAGATGAAATGTGATCTTATTTGTCCTTCTGTGTACATGAAATGGGTCATATCAATTATATTAGCTACTATTATGATTATTTCTGTCTCCTTCTCTCCATTCCTTCTGCATGACCCTGGCCTGGGACTGGGGCCTCCTTTAACTTTCCTGACACAATGCTGTGTATCACTGTGACGCTCTCCTGCCATGACATCATTTCTTCACTAAAGGGAGCCAAAATGTTCATGTTCTAGTCTAGTCCTTACATTGGCAGAACCATAGAAACCATTTTATCTGTTCACTCTGCATGATCTGATGGTTGGTAAACTGACTCACGCTAATTAAACCCACAAGAGGCTGATCTGTAAGCCTGGAGAACAGTACGTTAAATTACAGAGAAAGATAAAACCAACCCGAAAAGCAAGGACATGCATTTAAACAGGGCATTGTGTTTGGGGTAAGTCCACCCTAGAAGCCAAACAACAAAGCAAAGCATTGCCTTGTCAATATGGGACCAAAGCAAAGGTGTTTGTGTTTTGTCACGTGATTTTTATAGAAAGCTCTGGAAGACTGAGAACCTTGCCTTCCATGATAGCTATGATTGAAAAACCAAGACCAGTATTTAGAATGAGATGTTCCTTTCTCTTTGAGGGTTCCAGAGTAACACTGACCAATTCTTATGGCCCAAACCTCATTTTCCCATGGTCATCCAGATGCGCTCTCATTCTATTTGTACTTGTCACTATGCTTAGAATTGTTAAACTTAGAGATAATTTTTATCAATTATGTTTTAATGGGTAACTTAAGATTGTGGCAAATAAGTCTAAGCATCATAGCACAGCACCTAGAGCTGAAAGGACACCAGTGAGCATCTAGGTTACTGGTTTTCAAATTGTGCATCATGGATCCCAGGGGCTGCTGAATTAGGCAACTGGAGGTGTGAGGAGGAGGGTGAGTAGACAGGCAGTAGCTGCCCACCCCTTTGTAAGGAGTCTGGATTATTCCAAGTGCAGAAATCATTGATATGTTTTAATATAAAGTGACAGGATGAAATTTACTTTTTTTTTAAAGATTTTATTTATTTATTTGAGAAAGAAAGAGAAAGCATGAGCTGGGCGGGGGGGGGGGGGGGGGGCGGCAGGTCGGGAGGGGGAAGAGGGAGAGAGACAAGCAGACTCTGGGCTGAGTGCAGAGCCCAAGGTGGGGCTTGATCCCATGACCCTGAGATCATGACCTGAGCCAAAATCAAGAGTCAGAGGCTTAACCGACTGAGCCACCCAGGTGCCCCTGAAGTTTACCTTTTAAATAACCAATTTGGGGGAAGTGATTGCAGGAAGGCAAGAGTGGAAGTAAGGAGACCACCTAAGAAGGTATAGTGTTTGTCCGGGGGGAGATCTGATAGTGTTGCAGATCAGGCTAATAGCAGCAGAGCTGGAAAGAAGTGGAATTTGAGACATAATTTAAAAGGAGCAAAGATAGAACTTGGCTAGTCAGGGAGCAGATGTTAGCAAGGATTCACTCCTTTATTTATCCTGTCCAGAAAATTTACTGAGTCCTTACAATGGGTTAGGCACTGGACTAGATGCTCAGGTAGACAGCCAAGGCCCTGCCCTTTCTGGAGTTCATATTCTAGCAGAGGGAGACAGACAATCCACAAGCACAAAAATAGGTAAAATATTAACATGCTTGACAAATCAGCTGTAGGGCTCACATTGTTTCCCTCCACCCAGGGACCATTGTACTGCATCACCTCCTGTCCAATCAACCAGTTGTCCAATCCCCTGAGAATCACTTTGTATATTTTGCCAGTTTTTCAGTCTGTAAGATAGAAGATTCACCGAATCTACTCCCTGTTACTCCATCATGGCCAGAAGTGGAAGTATAAGAGATAAAGGAAAGGGAGAAGTCAAAACTCACCACCAGTTCTGACTTTAACAGCACAGTAGATGGTTGTGAGCAGAACCACAAGGCTTTGGTTTTATTTTTGTTTTTTCCTCTCTCCCAGTCTCCCTCCCTCCCTCCCTCCCTCCCTACTATCCTTCCTTCTTGTGTACATCTGTTTTAAGATACGTTTTGTTTTGGGGTGCCTAGGTGGCTCATTCGGTTGAGCGTCGGATTCTTGATTTCAGCTCAGGTCTGGATCTCAGGGTCCTGAGTTCAAGCCCTGCATTGGGCTCCATGCTGGGCATGGAGTCCACTTTAAAAAAAAAAAAAAGTCAAAATATGTTTCATTTTGAAGATGCTTGAGAGCAGAGTGATGGCAGAAAGGATGGAAATCAACAGGCTGGTTTGGGGCGTGTTGAGTCTACAATGCCTATAAGACACGTGATACCAGAGTTCAAAGAGCAGGAATAGGCCAGAGATGCCCTGAAGAACCTGGGCATGTAGAGATACAGTTCACCCGGGTGGTGATTTGTAGGAGCAGATTTGTAGAGGGCCATCTGCACTCAGATTTTGAGATGTCATTTGAAATGTCTATGAGACACTGAAATAACAGTACCAAGTGGGCAGTTCAATGTTGGCATCTGGAGCTCAGAACAGAGAGATGGGTTGCAGACAGAATGAGGCTCTTCAGCTTATAGGTGGCATTTAAATCATGAGAAAGGATGCAGTTACCTCAGAAGAGAGAGAGGAGGGAGGGAGAAGAGAAAAGAACAGAGCAAAGGAGAAAAGACAAGACGAGAGGGCCCAACCACCAGCCCTGGGGAATACCAGCATTTAGAGGCAGCACAGAGGAAAAGAGAGAAAGCATTGGAGCAATAGAAAAGACTGGCCATTGAGGAAGAAGGAAACCAGACAGTGGGGTTTCAAAAGAAAAGAGTATTTCAAGAGGGAGTATCAATCGGTTCAAATGCTGCTAAGAAGGGCAAGTAAGACAAGAATTTTGAAGTATGCAATGGATTAATTTGGAAGTCATTCATGAGCTCATCGGGAGCGGTTTTGATGGGATGGAGGAGGGGAAGGTAGACCAGAGTCATCTGCAGAATGAACGGGAGGTAAAGAGCAGGTGGCATGTGCAAACAGCTCTTTCATGGAGAATGGAAAAGTAGAGCAATCCTGGAGGGACTGAGGAGTTAGCAGAGGTTTGTTGTTTATTTTTAAGATGTAAGACCTAGAGCGTATTTGGATGATAAAGCCAAGAGGTTAAGAATGCAGAGAGAGGGTTTAACCAAACAGCAAAGCTCCTGAAAAGGCTCCTGAATTGTCCAGGATCCAGACTCACTTTCTAACGGTCCTTTACTACTTACACTCTCTCAGTTAGCCTTTGCAGATCACCCCCAACTAGCTGATACCTCCCTAAAAGCAAGGATCACCCCCTCAATTCTTTTCTGGGCCTACTTGTGGTATAGCATACAAAAAGTGCTTGAACTATTTCTTCAATAAATTAATGCATACAAAATGCAAATGGATGAATCAAGTTTATCTGGTCAAATCCTCCCTGAAAAGGGAAGCAAACCTATCTAGGTATTTAATTACCTCAAGATCAGAAAATACTTTCTGTATATTCTGGTTAACGTCCCCAGAGTAGAAAATAAGCACAATAAAAACAAAATTATTATTAATAATATTTTAGAGACAAGGAATGTGGGGTTTTTTTCCCAAAATTAATCATTACTGATGAATAGCTACTTCCTGTGTAGATCCAAAGGCTTCTTTCAGCATTCTAGGGCAAAGAGTAATTGCTGTATTTTACATCTGAAATCCATTCTCATTCATCAAAAAACAATTTAGTTTGGAAAGTGCTATATAATTATTTCCATTATTTCTATAACATCACTATATGTTGACTTAATACATTATTATGCCATCAATTCTCAATCATTAGGCTAGTGATAGAATCAAATTCTGGATAATCCAAAACAGTAAATAATAAATACTGTAGGGACAGCAAATTTATCATCCCAATTTGGGCTCATTTGGGCAAATAGCCCATGTCAACCCACAGATGACAGAATTTCAGCTCAGAAGCACTTTGTGTAGCAAGGGGTCTGCTTAGGATTTTTTCATTTAGGAGACTGGTTCACAAGTGGATCAAGAACTCGCTAAAAAAATAGAGTTCTCTATAGAAAGAAGTTATACAATTCAAAAACATGGCAAAGGCAAAATCAGATTCACAGAACTTAGAACTAAGAACTAGAACTGAGAAATTGCCCAGTTCTACTCCTTCATTTTACAAATGAAGATAAAATCCAGAGCGATTGCATGACTTGCTCAAAGTCACACAAAGAAATTAATGAAGCATCCTCCTGATAAGTGATCACTTGTCTCATTACTACCAATCCAGTGCTCTATACCATCTTCCATCCCCAAAGAGTTGTTTTCTTTTGTCTTCTCCAGCAAGGAAAAAAAAAAAAAAACAAAAAACACTCCAAAGTCTAAAAGACATTAAAAAATGTAAAGAATAAATTGAAATTCAAGATAGATAAGGCATTAAGGGAAATTCAGATTTTTAAAGCTTATGCTACTCTAGACAATTTCCTAGCTATTAACTCATGGAATTCTTTCAAGTCCCTGTCACGTTTTATCCCCACTTACAAATGAGGAAATAGAGGTTATACAGACTAAGTAATTTACTGCAGGTCACAAAACTAGCAAGTAATGCAACTAGACAAGAATTTCGATCTACAATGCTAGGTACACTTCTCTTTCCACTATATCACACTTCAAGCGAGGTCACACCCTCCAGCCCAGACAGATCATAACCCAATGCACAGAAATATTCAAAGATGGTATTATGCAACTACAGTTGGGAATCTTGGTGGGGCAGGGGGCAGGGGTAGACATTAACAAAGAGAGGCCAGAAGACTAGAAAATAGTTTTCGATTGTGAAATTTGAGAAAACCTCAATTCTGGGAACTACAGTCAAAGCAAATTCTTGGTGTCAATCTGTTGACACTTGGCAAAAATCTAGAATAAAATTTCTAAATAGAAGGTTTTGTGAACCATTTAGAAAAGAATGATGTGATCACATGGAGCCAACATGGATTCACTAAATTATGATGTCAAACCATGAAACATATGCACTAGGAAATAAGGTTAAGTCTGTTGGGATGTCATTGCGGTCAAAGTGAAAATATGTGATTAGGATAATAGGCCAGTCGGATATATTCACAATTGGTTGAAGTCGCCAGTAGCTTGTCATATGACCCTGCCTGATATAATTCTATCAAATATTTTTGCAATGTCTTTTTTCAACTTCGAAAATCATCAGATTTGTGGATAATTCAAAATTCTATGGGAGATGTCATAATGATAAACACCAATAATCATTTTGACAGGCTGAAATGGTCAACCCCTCCATTTTAGACTTAACAGGGGAAAATACAGCTCTACATTTAAGTAAAAATAAATAGATGGGTATATGACAGATGATAGATATAGGTAGATGATAGATAGATAGGATAGATAGATAGATAGATAGATAGATAGATAGATAGATAGATAGACAGAATCACATAAATTCCAAATGGAGAAAATCTGACTTGACCAAAATTTGTGAGAGAGAAAAGACTGAAGTTTACTAAAAGACAGAAGTTCAGTATAAACCAACAATAGCACCCAGATGCCCTACAACATAATGGATAAGAGCTTGAGCTTGAGCATCTGCAAAGCTGGACTCACAGTCCAAGTCCACCACTTAATAGCTGTGTGACATTTGCTTAGCTTTAAAGCCTCAGGTTCCCATTCTATAAAAAGAGTATTATACACTGTCACGTTGCTAGTAATACAACTTGGGTCTTCTTATTCCTCTAGTATTTTTTCCATGTAGGGCTACCTTCAAATGGTTTAAAAAGATATTTTAGAAAAAAGGATTGGGATCATTCCATGGGACCTTAGAGGACCAACCAACCAACACCAGGTTAACAGAGGAAACTATCAAGGGCCAATTTCAGCTCTCTCCGTGGAATAACATTGTACCTGGAAGGCCAACATAGAACAGACTTCCCCCTGAAGCAGAGTGGTTACGGCACCACAAGCAAACAGGCAGCAGGTGTGTGACCAACTGTCAGGAATTCTGCTGCAGCGATTCCACTGAGGATGAGAAACGGCACCAATGATGCCTCTTCAACTCTCCGATTCAGAGATTTCTCCAATTCTGGGTTTCTATGATTATGCAACTGATGTGAAGACAGGTTTTTACGAAAGAATTTTTTGTCATTGACTTTGCTTTATGGAAAGCCAAATTGACCTGTGTTTGAAGTGACAGGGAACCAGATCCCTTTCCTCAGCATTCACCTGAGGGTGGAAGTAGTAGAAAGCATTCTGAAGTCCCCCACAATTCCAAACGGCTCACAGAACAGCTGAGACTTGCTCCCCTATATTCTGACAATTACCTTTTTGTCTTTTGGCAAGTTTGTGAAATGTCATTGGCACACGCCCCATTCTGAGTTTATCTGCTGCCCTGTGCTGTCCCCTGCTGCAGATGCCGGGTCCCTGTGCTGTCTCCTGTCCCATCAAAACAGAAATAGGCAGTTTCATTCTCCCTACATCATTAGCTTATTCATTCATTCAGCAAATATCAATGACACACTACTTATAAAAATAGTTCCCCTTTAATGAATATGTGCCATGTTCCTGCAGCTTTCCACACTTTAGCTCAACTAATCCTCTAAGTCATTCTGGGAGATTTACACCATCTGAAGATAAAAAAATCAAAATTCACAGAATCAAATGAATCCACTCACTAATATTGCACAACTAAAAACTGGTGAGACTACGTGTGTGCTCATTCTACTGCATTATTCTAAGTAAGGCACTGAGTTGTAAGAGGAGAGCAGGAGAAAATCTCTTCTATCCAACCACGTACACCTGAATAGTGGATATTACATGCACACAGGTAACTATATTAGAAGTGTGGACATGGTAATTACCAAATATACTCTGGACAGAAACATGATTAGAACAGCCCTCTGGGGAGCACCTTGATAATATACATCAAAGATCTTTATAAGTTGTAATGGTTTATTTTATGTGTCTACTTGACTGACCTAAGGGATGCCCAGAGAGCTGGCAAAGCATTATTTTGGTGTGTCTGTGAGGGTGTTTTTGGAAGAGATTAGCATTTGACTAAGATACTGGCCCTCACCAATGTGGGTGGGTATCACCCAACCACTGAGGGCCTGACTAGGGAGAGGATGGGTGAATTAGTTCTCTCACTTTTTTTTTTTTTAAAGATTTTATTTATTTATTTGAGACAGAGAGAATGAGAGAGACAGAGAGCACATGAGAGGGGGGAGGGTCAGAGGGAGAAGCAGGCTCCCTGCCGAGCAGGGAGCCCGATGCGGGACTCGATCCAGGGACTCCAGGATCATGACCTGAGCCGAAGGCAGTCGCTTAACCAATAGTTCTCTCACTTCTTTAGCTAGGACGTGGGACACCCATCTTCTGCCTTTCTACACCAGAGCTCTTGGTCTTTGGGCACTGAGGCTCTGGGACTTACACCAGCACCCCCAACACCACCCTCCCTACTCTCAGTCCCTTGGCCTCAGACTGGGACTCCCACCATCAGCTACCCTGGTCTCAGGCCTTCAGACACAGACACCGCCCACTTTCCTGGTTCTCCAGCTTGCACACAGCTGCCACAGACACATCTCAGCTCTACAATCACATACGCCAATTCCCATAATAAATGTCCTCTTATATTTCTATACTGGCTCTGTTTCTCTGGGGAACAGTGACTAATACAGAAGTCCATATTATTTGACATTAAATGATCACTCCTGGTAATTTAACTTTCCAGCTATGACGTAGTAGGTCGTAGCAGACTAGGACTCCCACAGAAAACAACCAGAAAAGCTGAACATAATACAAAAGAACAACTGCTTGAGGTTGTGCAAGAGCTGCTTGGGCAGCCAGGACATGAGCAACCAAGCTTCTTGAAAGAAGACAGAAGGTCTCAGAGGTAATCCCAACATCGTGCGTGCAACTTCTGTTGCCCCATGACATTTGTTCAGTCTGGGTGCAGATAAAGGATAGCTGCTGAGAAACTGTAAGTCAACAGATCTTTTTTTTTTTTTTTTAAGATTTTATTTATTTATTTGAGAGAGAGAATGAGAGACAGAGAGCATGAGAGGGAGGAGGGTCAGAGGGAGAAGCAGACTCCCTGCCGAGCAGGGAGCCCGATGCGGGACTCGATCCCGGGACTCCAGGATCATGACCTGAGCCGAAGGCAGTCGCTTAACCAACTGAACCACCCAGGCGCCCTAAGTCAACAGATCTTTCAAGCAAGCCCACAACACTGGGGAGACAAATGAATACTGGGGGAAATATGTAAAAGGTGCAAACTTCCGGTTATAAAATAAATAAGTTCCAGGGATGTAAGGTGCAGCGTGGTTGACCCTGCTGAACAACACTGTACTGCATACTTGAAAGTTCTCACTGCAAGAAAAAAAATGTATAATATGCACGGTGATGGATGGAAACTGGACTTTACTGTGGAGATCATTTCACAATAAACATATACAAATATCGAGTCATTATATTGTACCCCTGAAACTAATATAATGTTATGTGTCACAGGTATCTCAGTTAAAACAAAAGAAGTCCTTGGGGCTGCTATAAGAGAATACTATGGATTGGGTGGCTCATGAGCAAGTGACATTGATTTCTTATAGTTCTGGAGGCTGGGATGTCCAAGTTCGAGGCACCAGTGAAATTCGGTTTCCAGTGGGGCCCTGCTCCTCACTGACAACTGTCTTCTTACTGTCACCTCCCAGAACGGGCCTCTCTGGGACCACTGTTCTAAGGACACTAATCCCATCCATGCGGGCTCCTCCATCATGACCTAATCACCCCCCAAAGGCCCCACCTCCAAACATCAGCACATTAGGTTTCCTCATATGGATCTGGCATGGGGGGGGGGAGAGACACCCCAAAATTAATAAAAACTTAAAAATAAAATAAAATTGAGAGAATATGGTTCTCGGGCCCCTGGGATGTGAAACAACAGGGTCCCTGAGAGAGTGGAGGTGGTACAGAAAAATGAGCCCAACATTTGACAATTACGTCTAAGGCACTTTCCAAATTCTTAAGCTACACAGGGAAAGAGGCAGTAGTCTCACTGTCTTGAAGATTAAAGAAAAAAGACTGGAGTTTAAGTCCCGCCAGGAAGGAACTGCCCTAGTAAACGTTCCAAGTCTCAGCTGGGACATCTGGAAGTGTGCACCAGAGAGACAAGAAACAAGCCAAAGACAGACGGTCCTTGTGGAGACCACAGCTCGGTCTCAATAACTGCCAATTAGAAGATAGTGTGAATCCTTTCTGGAAGAAGGTCATTTCATGCAGAGTTTCTTACATTTCTTTTCATATAAAATGTCTGGCCTTTAATCAGTAATTACCAGCCATGAGAAGAAACAAGACCAAAAAATAAATAGGCCCTAGAAACAGACATACGAGTAACCCAGGCATTGGAGTTATCAGAGACAAACTTTACAATAACTGAATTACTGGAATTTGTATGTTCAGGCAAATAAACGGCAAGGTAGACATTATCACAAAAAGGGAAGAAAGAAGACACAGAACAGGGCAGAAGCAAATACAAAGAAATAACATCTTAGATATTTCAAAAACTCACAAAATACATCAAGGAAAAATCTAAACTGCTCTAGAAGCTAAGTAGGATAAACAAAGAAAATCACACCTCATATAGCATCGTAAAACTGCTTAAAAAAAAAAAAAAAAAGACAAAGACAAAAATCTTAGAAACAGCCAGGGAAAACAGGCACATTACTTTCAGAGGAGAAACAGTAAGACCAAAAACAAAGAACAAAGGAATGCCATCTTTAAAGTGCTGAAAGAAAATAAATGTCCACCTGAAATTCTATATCCACTGACTGAAAATATCCTTCAAAAATGAAGATAAATTAGAGACAAATTTTCTGGCAAAGAAAAAAAAATCTGGTAATTCATTGTCAGCAGACTTCCATTAAAGATGATGGATGTAGTGAAAAGAAAGACCATATGCACCCCAGTGTTCATAGCAGCAATGTCCACAATAGCCAAACTGTGGAAAGAGCCGAGATGCCCTTCAACAGATGAATGGATAAAGAAGTGGTGTATATATATACAATGGAATATTACTCAGCCATCAGAAAGGATGAATAACCACCATTTGCATCAACATGGATGGGACTGGAGGGGATTATGCTAAGTGAAATAAGTCAAGCAGAGAAAGACAATTATCATATGGTTTCACTTATATGTGGAACATAAGGAATAGGATGGAGGACATTAGGAGAAGGAAGGGAAAACTGAAAGTGGGGAATCAGAGGGGGAGATGAACCATGAAAGACTATGGACTCTGGGAGCAATCTGAGGGTTTCAGAGGGTAGGGGTGGGGGATGGGGTAGCCCCGTGATGGGTATTAAGGAGGGCATGTGTTGTAATGAGCACTAGGTGTTATACGCAAATAATGACTCATGGAGTGCTACATCAAAAACTAATGATGTACTGTATGGTGACTAACATAACATAATAAAATTTTTAAAAAAAGATGATGGATGTTAACAAGACTTATTGTGGTGATCATTCCATAATTTACACAAATATCAAATCACTACGTTGTACACCTGAGACTAATATAATGTGATATGTCAATTACATCTCAGTAAAAGAAAAAAGGGAAAAAAAGAAAATATTAATGAAAATTTTCATATAAGGAAGACAATATCAGATAGAAACAGAAATGCAAGAATAAAAAAGGTAAATCTGTGGGGCGCCTGGGTGGCTCAGTCGTTAAGCATCTGCCTTCAGCTCAGGTCATGATCCCAGGGTCCTGGGATCGAGCCCCGTGCCTGCTTCTCCCTCGCCCACTCCCTCTGTTTGTGTTCTCTTTCATGCTGTCTCTCTCTCTGGCAAATAAATAAATAAAATCTTTAAAAAAAAAAAGGTAAATTTGTAACATATTAATCTTGATTGTATGAGGAAGCAGTAAAAATGTTTTGTAGGGTCTGAAATGTATGTAGAATTAAAATGCATACCAACAATAAAAAAAGAGGCAAGAAGAGATTAAATTATTATTTAAGAAGCATTGTCCAAAGGGGCAATGGTGAAAGTATAGATTATATGAGATGCAAATAAATCAAGGAATGAGGGGCTCCTGGGTGGCCCAGTCGGTTAAGCATCAGGCTCTTGATTTTGGTTAAGGTCATGATCTCATGGGTTATGGTATTGAGCTCCCTGTCAGGCTCTGTGCTCAGTGCAGAGTCTGCTTGGGTTTCTCTCTCTCCCTCTCCCTCTCCCTCTGCTGGCCACAGTGAGATGCCCAAATGTTTGGAAATTAAGCAATTCACCTTTAAAAATAAATTAATAGTTTAAAAACTCATCCTGAGCCAAAGAATAAATCACAATAAAAATTAGAAAACATTTTGATTTCTATACTATAATGAAAATATGACATCAACCTGTGGATTGTGGCTAAAATTCTGGCTAAGGAAAATATGTAGTATTGAATGCATTTGCCAGTCAAAAGAAGGCCAAAAATCAATCAAGAAGTTAGTGCAAAAAACAGCAAATTTTATCCAAATAAGTAAGAAAAATTAAAAATAACATGAATTAATGAAGTAGAAAACAAATGCACGAGAAAATCAATAAAGTTGGTACTTTGGAAAGATAATAAGAACAAACACTTAGCAAGACTAATCAAGAAAAAAGAATGCGAATATTGTCCAAATCAAAATGGAATGTAAAAGGAAACATCACTACAGATCCTCCAACTGAAGAGATCCGATCAGAGGCTCCAGGTGGCTGGGTGGGGCCCGAGGGGGCAAGTCTCATCGTGAGGTGCGAGAGAAGTCATTGTCCCTGCTGCCCCGGAGGCAGGTCTGAAGGGCATGCTCACCCTCACCAGGGCCTGGAGAGGGACCACCAGCTGGCCCCCTTTTGCCCACAGACTCTAGTGGCCATGCTAACAGACCAGCTCAGGAAAATGTTACCTATCCTTCTCCAGGCCCTTGCTCACCCTTACTCCCACCCACATCCTAAAGCCCCACGTGAGGGGACACCTGTTCAGCCCAGGCCCCCATGTCCAGGCCAGTAAGAGGCTCCTGGGTAGGTTCCCTATTTCTGCCAGTGCACATGATGGAGTGTGGGAATGTTACAGGCTTAGAGGTGAGGCTGAGCCAGAAAGGATCAGGAAAGCTTTGGGGCCTTCTCGTGTTTGCAGGGAACAGAGAGGAGTCACACCTCACAGGCTGGGGAGTTGTACTTCATTCTGAGGATCCTGGCAGGTTGTGAACAGAAGGGGGATTCAAGATGAGTTAGAGTTTTAAGAGTTTTCCAAATGCTGCTCAGAGGCAGAACAACTAGACTGAATGATGGAGACACTGAGGCACGGGGAGCTTGACTGCTGGTGAGAGGTCACAGAGCTGGTAAGTGGCAGCACTGAGGACTGAAGCACCCAGGTTAGTTGGTTAGCTCTGGGCTGAGCAGGGTTACAAGGGAGGCCTGAGCTCGTGGATCCTGGCCTGGCCATGGTCCCCTACCTCTTCCCACAGGTGCTGATGGCTGGGGAAGCACTTGTGGAATCTGCACAGGGAAGCAGGTGTTTCAGTCCTTCCCTGGTCCCAACCCCACTCCTGTGCTCTCTGGGATTACAGTGTCCTGATACTCTTCACCTGCTATTTCCCCAGCCTTTGGGTCTGGAGACTCTGGAGGTAGCCCAAGCCCAGGGTCCTGAGTCCAGTACAAGGGTTATATGGAGAGCTTCCCATTTCTGGCAACCAGTGGCAAGAGGTACAGACTTTTATCCCAGGAACTGGTACCAGGATATGCAAATTCTTTGAAGGAAAGCTGAGCTAGGCATCTCCTTTCTTTCAACAAAGAGAACAGGGCAAGAGTCAGGACTGTAATAGCCGCCTGAGGAGTTGGGTATTGTGTATTGTGGAGGTAATGGGAGGTTTGGATCAGGGGAGGGAGGAGGTCTTGTCCAGGTACCAATAAGCTTCATCTGGCTACGGGGCAGAGGATAGACTGTGGGGGTGAGGGAAGAGGCTGGGAGTCCAGGGGGAGGCTACTGGAGGAGTCCAAGTGAATATCGGACCAAAATGGTGGCCTCGGAACTGAGAGAAGTGCCTGATTCTGACTCCATTTTTTAAAGAAAAGACAAGTGCATCTTGGGATGTTGTAGGGGACAGAGATAAAGGGAGGCGTCAGAAATGACCCCAGAGATTTTGGTCCCAGCACCTGAAGGGATGGGAGCTCCATCAGCTGGGGTGGGTACTATGGCCTGAATTGTGTCCTCCTAAAATTCATATGTAGAAGCCCATGTAGTCCAAAATGTAACTGTATTTAGAAATAAGGTATTTGAAAAGGTGTTTAAGTTAAAACTTACTTAACTAAATATCTTTAAAAATCTTTAAGTATCTAAAAAAAAAAAAAAAAACTGCAGCAAATGTAATTTTTAGTAGCAAAATATTGAAAGCTTCACCCTAAGATTGGGAATAAAATAAAGAATGTTCACTATCACTAATTCAAGTCACATTATTCTGGAATGCCTATAAATCAAGAAAAGAAAATAAAAGTTTTAGAAATTTGAAGAGGAGAGAAAAAATTGTCATTATTTTAGATAACATGATTATATACATAGGAAATCTAAAAACATTCTACAATTAGAATTACTAAGTGAGCCACAAGGTCTCTACTTACTAATCAATATACAAAAATCCTACATACCACCACAAGCAATTAGAAAATGAAAGTTTTTAGATGATAACATTTACAATGTTATGACTCAAAAAACTAAATACTTATAAATAAATTTAACAAAATATGAATGAGGCCTGTACAGAGAAAACTATCTAACATTATTGTGAGAAGTTAAAGACCTAAATAAACTGTGGTACATACCTTGTGCATATACTCAAGAGAGTGAAGGTATTAATTCTTCCCAAATCTATCTATGGATTCGATGTAATCTCAATCAAAAGCCCAGCAGGAATGTGTGTGCGTGCGTGTGTGTGTGTGTGTGTTTGTATTGGCAAAATGATTCTAAAATTTTTATGGAAGTACAAAAGGCCCAGAGCAGTCAAGGCAATCTTAAAAATGAAGAAAAAAGTTACAAGACTTGCACCTCTAGATATCAAGAAATATCAAGCTATAGTAATTAAGACAATGTCATTTTGGCACAAAGATAAATAGAACACTAGAACAGTGGGGCGCCTGGGTCGCTCAGTTGTTAAGCGTCTGCCTTCGGCTCAGGTCATGGTCCCAGGGTCCTGGGATCGAGCCCCACATCGGGCTCCCTGCTCGGCGGGGAGTCTGCTTCTCCCTCTCCCACTCCCCCTGCTTGTGTTCCCTCTCTCGCTGTCTCTCTATCAAATAAATAAATAAAATCTTTTTTAAAAAAAAGAACACTAGGGGCGCCTGCGTGGCTCAGTTGGTTAAGCGACTGCCTTCGGCTCAGGTCATGATCCTGGAGTCCTGGGGATCGAGTCCCGCATCGAACTCCCTGCTCAGCAGGGAGTCTGCTTCTCCCTCTGACCCTCCCCCCTCTCCTGCTCTCTCTCTCTCTCTCAAATAAATAAATAAAATCTTTAAAAAAAAAATGTTCAATTAAAAAAAAAAAGAACACTAGAACAGCATAGAGAATCCAAAACCTGACTCACATCTGTAAGGTCACCTCACTTACAATAAAGGTGACACCACCACACTAGGCAAAAGGTGGTCTTTTTCAATAAACGATGTACTGTCAATCGGGAACCCGAAAGATGAAAATCAATCTTGACCTCATACTAGACACAAAACGCTATTCCTGGTAGTTGTAGATTTAAATGTACAATACAACACTAAGACTTCTGGAAGAAAGCATAGGAGAATAACCTTGTAAGTACAAACAGGTTAAATGGGACACAAAGAGCAATGTAGTCTAAAGGTAGGAGTGTATATATTCCAGAGTCAAACTGCCTAAGTTTGAAATCTGATTCCACTCCTGGACAAGTTATTTTTTTTTTTAATTTTTATTTACTATTTTCCAATTCCATTTTAATTAACATACAGCATTATATTAGTTTCAGGTGTACAATATAGTGATTCAACAATTCTATGTATTACTCAGTGCTCATCATGATAAGTGTACTCTTAATCCCCTATTTTATCCATCCCCTAACCCACCTCCCCTCTGGTAACCACCAGTTTGTTCTCTATAGTTAAGAGTCTGTTTTTTCACTTGTCTCTTTTCTTCTTTGTTCATTTGTTTTGTCTTAAATTCCACATGAGTGAAATCATATGGTATTGTCTTTCTTGACATTATTTCATTTAGAATTATACCCTCTAGATCCATAGATCCATCCATGTTTGTGCAAATGGAAAGATTCCATTCTTTTTATGGCTGAGTAATATTCCATTTATATATATAAATTTTACTCAGCCATAAAAAGAATGAAATCTTGCCACTTTACATATATATATATATATATATATATATATATATATATATATATATATA